>NC_084881.1:25048636-25351666 GCF_023558435.1 Drosophila sulfurigaster albostrigata
AAGGAAATTATTTCAATTGTTTGCAAAAATTATATGACTTATCTGTTTTGCTAAGCAATTACAGCAGTTTTCAGTTTTATTTGCATTCTTTACTATTATTAACACAAGTGACAAATATAAATAATCGTTTTTTTTTCAATTGTGTAATAATAAACTTGTACTAAAATTTGTTCAAAATGAAAACATAATGATACCTCAATCGATTTTACGTAGTTATATTCGATTTCTGTCTTTTTTTTTAAGTTGTAATATTTCAAAATGTAATATATTTATTTACAAATACAGTTTGTGTTTCCATTCATAAAAGGTGACTTGGCTTTATTTAATATATAATGAATAAAAAGGTTGTAATGATAGCAAATAGCAACTATATCTTATATCTATATAAAATCTCGACCTAAAAAGTACTTGTCATGCAGTGGGTGCAATTTCGCATTGGCTGCTTGATGGATGTGATGCAACCACAAAGCCACATTCCATTATGCACATTCGAAAAACTCGAGATGAGTTTGCTCGGCTTTTCACGGGCATCAAGTAGGACTACCGCCCACCTTTTAAGATGCCGCAACGAAAGGTTAATTAACTCGACAGAATACAATACGAAATGCACTACTATGTATAATATAGAAGAAGAAAATCAATTCGAACAGTTCGCTGCATTTCTAAAGAAAACGAGCAAAACAATTCCAAAACAAGGGGCAAGGCGAGCGCCGGCCATGGCTAAAATGTACAAATGATGTGGACGCTGATATTTCACACAAATTGACAAGAACAAAGATCGAGATCGGGATCGGTCGGTGGCAGATCCTTTGCCGACAAAAGAGTGACGTTTGATCTTGACGCTCATGATGATGCCACTGATCGATGTGCCACGCGACCGCAGAATGCAACATTCGACATT
Source organism: Drosophila sulfurigaster albostrigata (assembly GCF_023558435.1). Taxonomy (NCBI): domain Eukaryota; kingdom Metazoa; phylum Arthropoda; class Insecta; order Diptera; family Drosophilidae; genus Drosophila; species Drosophila sulfurigaster. The sequence continues at coordinate 25,049,538 of NC_084881.1, forward strand.
CTGCTGCCATTTCGAGCGAAAGGACTCAGCTAAAGATCGGCAGCGCCTTTTCTCCTCTCTTGCCCCTCGCTCGATATTTATAAGGGAAATTTCCAATTAGCATGTGGATTACCTGATCCAACATTTGGCCAAGTTCATCACTCCACCGCTAACTCCAAGGCAAACTCCATGTGCTTGTCAAAATAGCAACAATAGAAATTGTAGGCGGTTCTGGTTGAAATGCTGAATCCTCTTGCCATGAGCAAACAATAGACCAACTGATGATAATCCCCTCTGCGTGTTCTCTCTCTCTCTCTTTAGATTAATCGTTTTGGTTGTGCGGATTATACGTTGGCGCTAAATTGCGAAAATGCGATTAGAAGAGTCAACTGAGAGAGCTCGAGAATTGCGTGAGATTGTTTTTCTCTTCTTTTGTCACTCTCGGGGAATCTCGAGGATCAACTATTGTCTCTGGGAAAAGAGCAGAGAACAAAAGACGAAGTGGGCAAGTGCAAAGTTCATTGTTTGTGCTGCATTGTTCTATTGTCAAAGTGGAAATCACTTGAAGTGGCCCTTTGAGCCAAATTACCATGTAATATTCGAGTATTACGAGTTATTATATAGTGCAGTAATATTTACTTCTGTGAAATTTATATTTTGGTTTGGCCAGCTGTGCATATAAACAGCCAAACAGCCAGACAGTGTGTCGCTGCCAGGATTAGCTTGGACAACAAATACTCAATAACTTTAAGTCCTCCATTTGCATTTTAGCTACGGAAAAAAGGATTCTTGGAAAAACCCATGACATAACTTAGGACACACGTCAAGACGCAAGTATTACGCCATTTGCGCCCCGCCCTAAAAGCATATCAGCATATCCTGTTAGGCTCAAGAGATACGGGCCCAGAAAATGTGTCAGGCAATTGCGAACGGAATTTATTGACACTCGACAGTGATTTTGGAAAAACAAACACAGGTAACCCCAACAAAAATGTGACGCTCGACGGTCCTGCAACAGGACCTTTTGGGTAATCAGGCAGGCAGACGACACAAGTAGAGCAGGTAATTGTAGCATCAGTAGTAGTCGTTGTCCTTGATGAGTATCATAAATTGTCATCACATAAATAGCGGCATGAGCCGAACAACCGAAATATCCTGTGACATTTATGACTCTATTGCGACTGCCGTTCGATAAGCGGTGTCCCTTTTAACACACTCGGCAGCCAAGCCGAACAAAATGAAACCCTATCTTAATAAGCATTTAATGGTAGCGGTAAAGACGGCTCAACAAAAAGTGTTAAGTGGACTGGGAGATTAACAAAACGAGAGACAAAGACAAACACAATTGAGCTACATTTAGACAATACAATCTCTAAGTGTGTTTATTATTGTTATTATTGGAAAGAGTTGCTTACACTCGATACAGCTTGTTTTATAAGTTATACATAATAAAATAGTGTAATGTCTATTCACAGTTGCAACAATATGCAATAGGCTTTAACAACTGTGAATTGTCCGTTGTTTAAGAACTAAATGAATGCTTCTAAAATCAACTGATTTCTCTAATACTTTCTTTTCTGTTTTTTTTTTTCATTTCACAAATCACACAAATCGTTGAATTTTTGCTGCGAGCACCAAAGCAAATATATAGTATATAAATAGAATTTGTTGTTTTTGCATGGTCCGCATGGTGTTAAATAGTATTAAATAAGTTGCGATATTGCTGATATGACAATTAGTACAAATCATTTAATGATATTAGAGATAGAGGGGTTAGAGAGTCGTGCAGTTGTCCGAGTGTTAAAAAATACATAATGAGTTTAAACGCAATGATTAAAATAAGTATTTATGTCTACAGTAAGGAAGGATAGTTAGAGACTGCGAGAAACAACTAGTTTAATTTGGTTTTATGCGGTCTGTAAATCGTTAACCTCCATTTGAATGTATATGTTTCTGTTTCTTTGTGCTATCACTGTGCCACGCTTAAAGCGTTGTCGAGGTCACTGTACTAACGCCGTGCACCAGAATCGTTGGCGGCAGCTCAGCCGTCAGTTCGGTTAGCAGCTCCACATAACTGGCGCTGCGATCTGGGAAGTCGGGCAACGTTGGATTCGGCGGCGCAGCCAAATAAATAAATGATAAGGCCGTTTGATCGGAGCGATCCCGTATTATCTGATTCACCCGCTGCATATACAACAGCGAGCGATTGAACTTGTCCTCGGCAATCTCATCGCCATCGTCCAGCAATGCCTCATCCGCCTGGCCCGTAAACTGCTTAAGCACCCGACTATGTTGCGTGAATTCCGTATCGCGACACCATTCCTGTATCTCCACAATGTCCGCATTGATACGCAGCTCTTTCAGCGATTGCTCCAGCTTCAGCTTGGGAGACACGTCCATGTGATGCGCATTCGTTTCAAAAGTGCTGAAACAAATTAATATAATTAAATAAGAATTGTAATCAAATGAAAGACAATACTTACCCCATACTGCGTTCTTCGCTTGCCTCGCAGAGAAAGATGCGCACACGCAAGTGCTTCCATTTGGCCAGCATGATGACAGCCAATTGCATCATGAAGAGCGAGACCATGTCAAAGGGATCGCCAGTTGTGGGATTGAATACATTAATGGGCCACACATCGATGTATTTTACGTGTTTGCTTCTGTAATGTTGCAAAAGTTGTGTTTAGAATTTAATTTTTGAGTTTTCTCTATAGTTTACTTACATGGTTATAAAGTTTTTGTCCAGCCGCTGGAAATTGCGACACAAGCACAGGTTCTTCTTCATACGCAGGGTATCACATAGGATTTCCACATATTCCTGCACCTCAAAGTGCTTCGGCTGACCGTCGCGACGTATGGGAAAGTTTTGTATATCACCTTCGTTAAAGTCATCAGTTTTATAGGGAGATGAGCCACTAAAAAAGAATTCATGAAGTGAATAAATTACAAGGCTTCAGTGTGCTCTAAGTGAACTCACTTCTGGAAGAAATCCTTGGGCGCCTCATTGTCATAGAAGCCCAGTATAATGGTGTTTGGTTTCATGGCGCCAATGCCAGATAAGCGTATCAAATGCTGCACGCCTTCGCGTATGCTGCGACTGATGGTGACCTCGGTGAAGGCTTTCACACGCATGTGATCTAGGAATTGCCACCACTGCTGATTCTCTACGGCATCCTCGACGCCCTTAAAGTCGCCCAGCTTGACGTGGCCAATAATATAAAGGCCACTCTTCTTGAGATCATTGACAAAGTCCACGAGGGGACAGCAGGAACGTGGCGACGACACCAAAAGCAGAATTTGTGGACGCCAGAACTTTACGTGATCCTTGCGTGGATCCAACATAAGCAAATACTTGCGCACCTTTAAAGAGAATTCGGATTTAGAATAATTCAATTGAATTGTAAATGCCAATTTACTCACTTGATGGAACATTAGCGCCTGGGAAATAGAGCCCCATTGGGCTGCCTGTGTGGCTGGCGAAAACAGATGCAGCGCTATGACCAAGATCAGACAGAGAATGATGCACAACGAAGCATAAATGGGATTGATGACAAACATCATGATCAGTGTGCCCAGCAGACCGACCAAGCATGTATGCCACGTAAAGTATTTGAAGAGCGGACGGAAATTGGGAGCACCCGTTAACTCGATGCCCAAGCAAGCGAGGTTCGTGGCCAAATAGGAGAGCATAAACAGCACCGAATTGATCTGAGCAATGATGTTGAATGAGCCAATCAATAGCACACATTCAACGAGTATCCAACTAACTAAGACAGCACAAATGGGATTGCCCTTCCAGGTGCCGCGCAGTACGAAATTGAGCAGCGATCCAAAGACCTGATCCTTGCTAAGTGCTTCCAGAATGCGACTGGAGCCAATGAGATTGCTGAGACCCGTGGAAAAGGTGGCCGTCATAATGCCAATGGCGGTGAATGGTGGCCACAGATTGATGGGCATCAGAAACAGATAATTATTCTGCATCGTCTCAGCGGGTGTGGTGCAGCTCATGAGGAACGAGAGAATGATGTACGAGACGAATGTGAAGCAAACAGCAGACAAAGTGCCCCATGGAATGCTCTTCGAGGGATTCTTCAATTCGCCCGACATATTCGCGCCAGCCATAATTCCCGTAACACCCGAGAAGAGTACTCCGAATGTTGTTGAGAAGTCCACGGGCTTGTTGTTCGAAGTGTAATCCTGTGTATAATTCGATCCCAGATTATTTTTTAATGTCGTTGCGCTGAGTCCAGTGTAGGGAAGAAATTTCGTTCCATTTAGCAAAGTGTTTGTTAAGGGCACGGAAATCTGTTGAATAGGGTAAAATACATGAATTTGTTGATAATTTTAATGCGTTGACGATTATTGCACTTAGTTGATAACTATTGCGATATAAATGTGGAAATGTAGGGGTTTGTTTGAGACTCTTATCAGCGAACCAAGAAACCAAATGATTCACATGCTAACTAACAAAAAAAAAAACCTACTTAGAAAACCTCTACGAAAACAGGAGAAATGTTGTTTTAGAAACATAAAGTTAAAACTTCATTAATTTGCTTATCGGTCGATACTTGCTAATCGGGATCCCCAAGCAAACCGGCGATTTATGTGGGCAGCTGCTAAATACCAGATTCATCCTCAAATACTGCCAAAAACTAGAATCAGAAGGATTAATTCTTTAAAGAAATAACAAACCCTCATTATTTTTATCTCTTTAAATATTTATGATTTGAAATTCTTATTCAAATTCTTGAATTTATAGTAATAAATATACTTTAATATGAAGTAAAATAATTAGAATTCTCTATATAATATTAACTACAAAATTGAAATTGTTTTGTAGGCGTCTTATTGCAAAACATAAAACAAAAATGACCAATCGCATATTTTGTTATCGTACTAAGCTTAAGATATTAGCAATATCTAGTTCATGCTCGCAGATAAAAGTTCTGCGACATTCTCTAGAGAACACGCATAGTTATAAATCCTAAATTTTTGAAGCCTTAGTAACTCGTAACTAAACAACTATTGACCAAGCGTCCGCACTAGTGAATAAGTTAAGGACTAGTCTCCCTTTCGATGATAAACTTGACAAGGGATTAGTTTTGATGATTGATTAGGTTATGCTTACCGTGTCATCGGTGGGGCCAACCGAAAGAAAGCTGATATAAGTAGCAAACAGGCAAATGGTCACGACTCCCAAAATAAGCACTGACGTCTTGGCGAAGAGGGCGGCGCCCACCAGACAGACGAGCAACATGCATGTGTTGATTATACTGCTATAGAGGAAGCGATACCAATCGCTATCCGGCAGATATGAATCAGAATGTAAGACGAACTGTCCGTCCTTGCCAAAATTGTCTATTATGCCCTCAGTGCAGCCGGCAATGGCCATGGCACAGCCCACAACATTGGCAAAAAAGAATAGAGTGCCAATGGAGCCGCCAAACTCTAAGCCCAATGTGCGACTGATCATGACTAAAAAAAAGAAAAATGTATTAAGTTTTGTTTTCATAATTACTTTTAATACTTACAGTAGACACCTCCACCTTCGATGGCGCCATTGGTGGAAATGGCACAAACGGACGCTACCGTAAACAGCAGTATAGCATAGGCGATGAGGAACTGTAGAAGCGTTACATACAAGCCCGCATTGCCCACAACGTAACCTAATTGGAGAATGAAAAAGTTGGATAAACGCAGTAACAACAAGTGGCAAGTGACGTCATTGCACAACTCACCGACACGTATGAAGACTAAGGCGCTAAACATGGACAAGGCGACGGGACTAAAGACACCAGCAAAGGTCCCCAAGGTGCGTCCATTGCGCTCTGGATCCTGCATGCCAAACTCCACATAGCCATCACTGGACTGCGGCGTCATTGGTCTAGTGCTTTCGCTTCCGCCAAAGAGGGAGCCAAAGCTGCGCAACACATTTGCTGCGCCGCCATTGCGAGGCGCTGCAATTGGTGCCGTCTCCTGGTCGGTGCTGATGCTCATCGCAGCAGCTGTTCCGTTACTCTGCTGCTAATAATAATAAGTCCCACACACACAGACACACACAATCACAAATAATAACGCCCACAAATTGTTGCAAATCACAGGAATTGCTTTTGTCGCTCTTTTTATTCTTTTGTTTGCGTTTGATGCTTTTTCTTGATGTGCTTATTATTTATCTCTGCTTGAGCGCGTCACTTGTCGCTAGCGCTAGCGCTGTTGGCTGCGTCGCAGTTCTCTTCTGTTGTTACAGAGAAATCGCTTTGAACTGATGATGAGAGTGCCCCACCGTCCCCCGAAGGGCCAGTGGCTCCAACAACAACATGCACAGCTGACAAACAGATACTAAAAAAGCACAAATGCTATAGCTACGGCTAGTATTTTTTGGTCACACTCAATGTTGCCGGCAATTTTTGTATACCAAATGCTAGTATATCGCAACGGTCACATAGTGCGTTAGAAATTGAATAAGTGCTGTTAGCTGCAGTAACGATATTTAATCGCGAATAACATAAAATGACAAATAAAACATTTAATATTTGTTAAAATGCTTTTATTATACTTATTTCACACACTTTATTTGATACTTTTTATATTCAATTAACTTTGCGAGTAAATTTAAGTTACCGCTCAGCAGCATCACAGGAGTCAGTCACTGGATTTATTCATGCCGCATTTTGCTCATCACTGATTTCATTGCAGCTGTTTTGTTTTCGCTACCAAAACGTTTAGCAGTGCAAAGAAAATTGGAATTTATAGTGGAAAATAAGAAATGGTAAATGATAAAAAGAGGCGTTCGCGATCACGCGAACGTTATCGTGATGAGCGCAACGTTGCTGCCAACGATAGGGACCGCGAGCGTGAACGGGAGCGAGAGCGGGAACGCAACCGGGACAGAGATAGGCAAAGGGAACGGGAGCGGGAGCAGCGCGATAGACAATTTGACAATCGCGAGAAGGACCGACGCCAACGACGCTCGCGCTCAAGGTAAGCTAACATATTGAAAGAAAGTTCTGTTATTAACAAGTTTTATTTCTAGAGAGGATCGCACTAGACGCGTTGGCCGCTCGCCGGAGCGTCAGCGTCCAGTTCGTGAACGCTCGCGAGAGCGTGCAGCACGCAATGGAGAGCCGGATAAGAAGACTAAGTTAGAGACGACCACAAAGAGCGAGCCGACAGCCAGCGTAATTAAACCAGAAGATGAGCAAGTGGATGACAGCGATGCCAAGATCAAGAAGGAGCCGCTGTCGCTGGAGGAACTGCTGGACAAGAAGAAACGTGAGGAACAGGCGCGAAGCAAACCTGTGTTCCTCACCAAGGAGCAGCGTGCTGCGGAGGCCTTAAAACGCCGTCAGGAAGAAGTCGAACGAATGCGTGCCGCTCAAGATGCGGCCCGCGAACAGATGCAGGCAGCCAACAGTGGCAGCAGCAAGACAATTGGTGCCATTGCCACCGCATCGGCACCACCGCCAGCTGCCATGCCGCCGCCCCAGACCACAAAGTCGGAGCGTCGTGAACGCGGTGGTGATCGAGGAGAACGTGGAGGCGGTGGGGAGCGTGAACGTGATCGCGACAGCAAACGCAACGAGGATTTGACGCACAAGGACAAGGAGAAGGAGCTGGAAGCAATACGTGAACGTTATTTGGGCATTGTCAAGAAGAAGCGTCGCGTTCGTCGGCTCAATGATCGCAAATTCGTCTTTGACTGGGATGCGGGCGAGGACACCTCCATTGATTACAACAATCTGTACAAGGAGCGTCATCATGTGCAGTTCTTTGGCCGTGGCAATGTGGCCGGCATTGATATCAAGGAACAGAAGCGCACACAGAGTAAATTCTATGGCGATTTGCTGGAGAAGCGACGCACTGAGGCAGAAAAAGAGCAGGAGAAGGTGCGTCTCAAGAAGATGAAGCGCAAGGAAGACAAACAAAAGTGGGACGATCGTCACTGGTCCGAAAAGGACAACGACGAGATGACCGAACGCGATTGGCGTATCTTTCGCGAGGATTACAACATTACCATTAAGGGTGGCAAAATTCCCAATCCCATACGCAGCTGGAATGAGTCTGGCTTCCCCGCCGAGATTATCGATATCATCGACACCGTGGGCTACAAGGAACCGACGCCCATTCAGCGTCAGGCCATTCCCATTGGTCTGCAGAATCGTGACATTATTGGCGTCGCCGAAACGGGTTCGGGTAAAACGCTCGCTTTTCTTATACCGCTGCTGTCATGGATTCAGTCGCTCCCCAAAATCGAACGTCTCGAAGATGTGGACCAAGGCCCCTATGCCATCATAATGGCACCCACACGTGAGTTGGCGCAACAGATCGAGGAGGAAACGACAAAATTCGGTCAACCTCTGGGCATACGCACCGTGGTCGTTGTGGGAGGCTTGTCCAGGGAGGAACAGGGATTCCGATTGCGTCTGGGCTGCGAGATTGTCATCGCGACACCGGGTCGTCTCATCGATGTGCTGGAGAATCGCTATCTGGTGTTGAATCAGTGCACCTACATTGTGCTTGACGAGGCAGATCGTATGATTGACATGGGTTTCGAGCCGGATGTGCAAAAGATTCTTGAATATATGCCAGTGTCCAATCTAAAACCGGATACAGAGGAGGCAGAAGATGAGAAGAAGCTGATGGAGAACTTTTACTCCAAGAAGAAGTACAGACAAACCGTGATGTTCACGGCAACGATGCCGCCAGCTGTGGAGCGTTTGGCACGCTCTTATTTGCGTCGTCCGGCTACGGTATACATCGGATCCGTGGGCAAGCCAACGGAGCGCACCAACCAGATCGTGTACATGATGGGCGAGAACGACAAACGCAAGAAGCTCATGCAGATTCTATCGGCTGGCATCGAACCGCCCGTTATCATCTTTGTCAATCAAAAGAAGGGCGCCGATGTGCTGGCCAAGGGTCTGGAGAAGCTTGGCTACAATTCCTGCACGTTGCACGGTGGCAAAGGCCAGGAGCAGCGTGAATATGCGTTGGCAGCCCTCAAATCGGGAGCCAAGGATATATTGGTGGCCACTGATGTGGCTGGACGTGGTATTGACATCAAGGATGTCTCGCTGGTCATCAATTACGACATGGCTAAATCCATCGAAGATTATACGCATCGTATTGGCCGTACAGGACGTGCGGGCAAAACGGGTGTGGCCATTTCCTTTGTGACCAAGGACGATAGCAGTTTGTTCTACGATCTGAAGCAGTGCGTCACTGCAAGTCCTGTGTCCGTTTGCCCGCCCGAGCTCATGAATCATCCGGAGGCGCAGCATAAGCCCGGCACGGTGGTCACCAAAAAGCGACGAGAGGAGAAAATATTTGCTTAAGTGACAGAAATAATTGCATGCAAATTCTCTCAATAAAACCCAACACAAAATAAATTACAAAAAATATTACATTTATAGAATTAGGAAACTACACACTAATAGTTAGAAACTCATCTAGGCTGTGCTACTCAATTCAACGCATCAGGCGTAAAAAGAAGGCATTGCGACTTTGCTTGGAGTCGTTGGACAAGTATTTGTCATAAAAGTCCAGAATAACCTCTTCGATTTTAAAGCCAAACTTCTGGTACAGCATGACAGCCGAATTACTGGCGGACACATGGAGAGTTATATCCTTGGACATGCATGTCTGTATAAGATGGTAGAGCATCAAGCTAGCAATGCCGCTGCGTTGCCAATTGTGACGCACCGCCATGAAGGAGATGTAGGCTTCGTTGTAGCCCACATCGGGCACAAGGAAGCCGCAGCCAATTACCAGCTTCTTGTAGAGCGCCACCACGCTGTAGTCCGGATAGCTAAGGCATTCACTGACTAGAAAATAAAGCATGTTTATTAGAAAATTATATTGTATAATGAGAAGACTAACGCATATTAAACTTACCATCGATGCCCGGCCAGAAGACGTTCTGGAGAAGCGCATTGACTGCTGGAATATGCTGCGGCCGCACATAGCAGAGGTCGATAGTGGCTCTGCTGGGGTGGGTTTTGTTGACGCGATGCTGCAGCTCGCACATCAGGCGCAGCCAGGGTGGAGCAATCTTCTGGCTGCGATAGATGAACGGATGCAGCACACGCTTAGTGTACGGCGACTCGAAGAGTTCGTACTCCGAGTTGCCCACAATGCGAGCATAGAAGGAACTTCGGATGTCGGGATTACCTTGCTCCAGCAGCTGATAGCGATCTAGTATCTGTGCCTGTTGTTTGCCCAGTTGCAAGCGAGCACGCGCAACAGGATCAATGTGTTCGTCCAGATTGAAGATGGGTCGATTGTGTTCCCGCTTCCATTTGCGCACACAAAGCTTGCGATAGAAGCGACGTACATAGGCGGGTATCTCGATGTGACAGTGCTGTTCTAACGCAAAGATTTTATGCAGCTGCTGATGCAGTTGTTGCTCCTCATAGACGCTGATCAGTGTGAGTTGTTGTGACAACTCCAACGGCCCATCGCGATCCGTTTCAGTCTCTTGCAGCCAGGGCCAATTGCGTCGTGTCTGTCTAATGAATCCGCTGGGTTTGCAGTGCTCTAAGCTGTTAGTCTCCTGTGGTTCTAATTCCTTGTCATCCGGCTCCTCAATAGCCTCCTCTTGCTCCTGCTTGATTTGCGGTGCTTGCTGTTGCTGTTGTTGGGCCTGGTAATTGGTAACTTGAACAATACGTGGCTGATAGCTGTCGTTTTCCTCGGTTTGTGGCTCAGGTTCCATGACTTCCTCTTCGCTTTCATCGCTGCTCGTTTGTGACTTCAGCTCGTCCGGCTGCTCCACTTTAAGTTGTGGCGGCAGCGGTGGTGGCATTGTCATTGCTTCATCTTTCACTTGAGCCACTTCGTTTTCTACAGGCGGCAAACTAAAGTTAGGCTCCAAATCAAACAAACTCGAAGTGTGGCTCGGAGCCTCAAGTAGCGCTTCGTTCATAAAGAAATCCCCTTTGCCACTGGAGCCAATTAATGGTGGCTGCATGAACAAACTCATATCATCCCCACCCAAACTTTCGGCCAGGAAATCCATGAGACTCGCTTGCACGCTGCTAAGTTGTTGATTTGGTGACAATTCCTCTGCAATATCTTGCGTTGTCTGTTGCATCGGTGTCTCCACTTTCACTTCAGGTGCTGCTGTGGTCTGAAACTTAGGCAGACGACCCATGTAGGGACTGCAGTTGATAGAGTATTAGTTGATTTGATAAAAATAGAATTAATAAATTTTATGCTCACATGGCTCGCGCACAACCCTCGCTGGGAGGCTGCAATCGCTCAGCCGATGACTCAGGCGTCAGGCTTGTTGTTTGGCCATCGCTATGATGATCCGTCACAGACAAATCGCTGCCACAACTGTTCTCATCCATCGGCGGCAGGCGGCGATCTGTGCGCAACTGTTGACGCTCCCTCGTTCGCTGCTCAACTAAAAAGATTGAACGTTGATAAGAGTTAAATATCGCTTTCAAAAAATACGATGTCAACTATGGTTATGGCTTTTGCTACTACTTACACTCAGCTCGAGCTCTGCGTGGTGTTAGATTGGGCGTGGCAAGTTTCCACCAGCCGTGCTCCATACAAACATTTATGCCCGATAGAAAGTATTGTGGACTGTTGTGCGAAAGTGCTCCAGAGACGGAGCCGGTCCATTGCTTGCGACGGCGACTGTAATGATATGATGCTTTATCATAATAATCTATTTCAAGCATTTGTTTATTGCCCGCACTCACACACGTGGTTCAAATATGTAGTTCCAGTTTTTGTCCACAAAACTAATAATGTGCGTTCGCCAATGAAAGAACCCGTGATGGCTCAAACCTTTTGCCTTGATGGACAAATTGTAGAGAGTTAGCGTCAATACCAGCACCCAAGGGATGCGTTGACGCACAAAGCGTTCCTTGGGCGCCTCTTTGCCACCTGTGTATTCCATGCGCACGCATTGGATGCACGTGAAATCGAAGAAGACATCACCAAGCAAATCACCTGGTGTACTCGCATGTGGCAAGCATTTAATGTGCACAGGTTGCTCGCATTTCTTGCAGTCCAGATAGTTGTCATCCTCAATGGCATTCTGGCAGTAACTACACGTGGCTTCCATTTCTCCATAAACAACGCGATCTTTTGCATTCGACGCTCAAAACATGTAAACAAACTTGTTGATAGCTAATAGCTGAAAGGTGGGCAAAACATTGATAGACAGCACAATCCGGTTATCGATACATCGATGATTACGCTGCTTTTTAAATTATCGAAAAGAACTTTGGTATTTACAGCACATTTATACCAAACAACCACCGTACTTTTCAATATTCTAGTCAATTTTATTTTCAGCTGGTTACACTACAGAAACATATTGGCAATATATCGCGCGGGCTTATTTAGTATTTAAACAGCTGCAAGTAACGTTGATCAAACTACGAGGAATTAGTTGGATTCACTGAGGTAACCAATAAAAATAACCGCAATCTCCTTTTCAATTAACGGTTCCGTGGACGGAAATAACACTTTATTTGACGTTTCAGTTTTTATGAAATATATTTATTAATTAAATACTTCAGGATGTCCGCAGAGGAATTAAACGACTATTGTTGGTTGATAATAATCAAGTTCCTAAAGCTGAGCGATCAAATAGCGTTATATGAAGCCACTAAAGGCATTTCAAAGCGTTTAAACAAATGTGTTATCGAAAACTGGAAGCTTGAGCAATGCTTTCATATAGATAAAACGAGCACGGTGAAATTTTTAGAGATGCACGAAATGTTCAAAATTTTTCTAAGCAGCGCTAGTGAAAACATCCGGGTATTGAAACTGGACCATGTCACAGAGGTGTTTCTCAAGCGCTGCGTGGATTTCACATTTCCCAACGTGAGAGCACTGGAGTACAAATTGTATGTCTCCTATCTTACGGATCATTCTGATGCGGCCGACGAATGCCTAAGGCTAATGATAAAGCTCTTTCCTGGGGTGCGCTCTTTGAAAACCCACATTGGTTTATTTTTATACCCGCTACCCATAGGGTAGAAGGGTATTATAACTTTGTGCCGGCAGGAAATGTATGTAACAGGTAGAACGAGGCATCTCCGACCCTATAAAGTATATATATTCTTGATCAGCGTCAACAGCCGAGACGATATAGCCATGTCCGTCTGTCCGTCTGTGTGTCTGTCCGTCTGTCCGTCTGTCCGTATGAACACCTAGATCTCAGAGACTATAAGAGATAGAGCTATAATTTTTTTTTTCGACAGCATTTGTTATGTTTGCACGCAGATCAAGTTTGTTTCAAATTTTTGCCACGCCCACTTCCGCCCCCGTAAATCAAAAAAAATCGAATAACAAGCGTAAATTTCAAGCTAGAGTTGCGAATTTTGGTATATACAATAATTACTATAGTAGTTATGATTCCTACTACTTACTAGGGGTCTGAGTTGCTTTGGGTGACAATCTGGTACATTGTGTCGTCTATGGTATATTTTGAATGGTGTACTATATCGATATACCAAACATACCATTTAGTATATTTTTAGTATTTTTGTTAGTATTTTCGGTATATTTTGAAAATGATACCGCAATATTTTGCCTTTATTAAAAAATGGGTAGCGGGTATCTCACAGTCGAGCACACTCGACTGTAACTTTCTTACTTGTTTCCTTTGCTGAAGAACTTTAAGCAGTTGCGCAAACTCGAGATAAGTCCATATTGGCTGGCGCGTGAAGGCCCCGATTACTTCAAATATATTTACAAGTGTGAGTCGCTGGAAGAGTTGACCTTGCATTGTGATTTTCCTTGGCTTCACATTTATGATGCAATCAGGAGATTGCCCAAACTGTACAAAATTTTCTTTCAACTTTGTAACCAACATACTTTGTTTGATATACTAAAATATCTCGTGGACGAGCGTATCAAGGACATACACATGATTCGTTTTAATGATTGCATTAGTCAATATGACCCAACTTCACTGCAAAAACTGATGAAGTTGCAAGTCCTGACTTATAAGCAAGATGGTTTCTCCAGTGATGAACTGAGCGAGCTACTACCAGAATTGAAGCAACTGCTGCAATTGGGACTCATCGACTTAAATATCATATCTAAAACAGAATTGTTGGACAGGTGTCCATCATCAGAATATTTACATTATATATCGAACATGCGATTGGACGAGGATTTCTTTATATTTATCAATCAACATGTCGTGGAAAACGCACTGAATAATCACTCTCAGCCCTTCACATTTATTTGCCATAAGAAGGATGACGACGCGATGGTGATTGGATTTGAAGTGCGGGTATCATCTATATATATAGAATTACATTGCCCCGATACTAAGAGATGCTGAGAGATACTATAAAAAGATATGTATAAATTGTGACATAAAATATATTATAAAAGCTGAAAATTACAAGACTTTCGTTATATTATATTATATGACAGTCCTTGGATTGATGTCAGTAAAGCTAATGTTATTAGCTAACTTATAAATCAAGAGCTTTGCTTAAGACTGTCCCCAAAAAAATATTTCTTTGATTATGATTGCTCATACAATATATGTATGTATATATTTTTACCACATGTTTATTTTATTTCCTTACTAGAAAAATTAATTTTTATATTATAATTATTTACAATTATGAATCAATCAAAATGAGTCTTTCTCTACAGCTAAATAAAGCTTGTTTCTCAGCATTTTATTTTTTCTTATCGCTTGACAACAAAGTTTGTGAGGGTTTCAAAATTAAGTATTTAAGCAGTTGTATACTAAAAGTTGGATTTTGTTTGAGTTAAACGGAAGAGAGAGCAATAAGTAATATTTTAATTATACTATCGTTTTTACATACTTGTACTTGGATTTCTATCTATTATCCAGTTTTATAAGTGATAATAACAATTTAATCAGACACTGCAAGGATATTAACAATCTGTTCGCCTTAAATTCATAAATTAAATAGTCCAAGATGTCGTTCGATGTACTCAGCAACGATTGTTGGTTGGCGATAATAAACATCCTAGAAGTTAGAGACCAAATATCACTGTATGAAGCTACCAAAGGCATTTCAAATCGTTTAAATACATGTGTGATTCAAAACTGGAGGTTTCAGCAATGCTTTTATATTGATGAAGCGAGCACTGAGACATTTTTATCGATGCCCGAAGTGCTAAACATTTTTCTGAGCAGCGTTAGTAGAAACATGCGTCAATTGAAATTGGATCATGTCAAAATGGAGTTTCTCAAGCGCTTCGTGGATTTTAAATTTCCCAATATGAAAACGTTGGACTACAAATTGTGTGTCCCCCATCTAGAGGATCAATCTGCTTCTGCCGACGAATGCCTAAGACTAATTATAGAACTCTTTCCTGGCCTGCACTCGTTGAAGGCTCATAGTGGCTTAAATTTCAAACTGCTGCGAAATTTTACGCAGTTGCGCAAACTTGAGTTGATCCCAAGTTTGCTAAAATGTAGTGGCCCTTATGAGTCCGATGTTGCAGAGTGTCAGCTGCTTGAAGAAGTGATAGTGCATTATAATTGGAATTGGCTTAGCGTCGCGAATAGTATCAGAATCTTGCCCAAGCTACACACAGTTTTCTTCCACATTAACGATGTAACTGAGTGGTATGATATGTTTTCGCTTCTTAAATATTCGATTAAGATATGCTTTAACAATGGCATCAGGCAATATGGATCCGATTCAATTATGATTATGTATAATATAGGATCATGGGCTGATCCCTCTCGCGCTCACTGGAATGAAGGAATACGCACACAGCTTACAGCTTTAAAGCAGATGCTGGAATTGGGTCTCATGGACTTAAAGAAAATATCCAAAACAGAATTGAAGAAAGCTGAAAGGCTTAATAAATTCAAGCTTCAGTATCTATCGGACATACAACTGGAAAAGGATTTCTTTAAAGTAGGCAACCGGCATATCACGGAGGAGGCGCCGTTTACATTGTTTTACCACGAGAAATGGGGAAATGAGCTAGTGATGGGAGTTAAGGCG
This sequence comes from Drosophila sulfurigaster albostrigata, assembly GCF_023558435.1. Classification (NCBI taxonomy): domain Eukaryota; kingdom Metazoa; phylum Arthropoda; class Insecta; order Diptera; family Drosophilidae; genus Drosophila; species Drosophila sulfurigaster. Next base: position 25,065,497 of record NC_084881.1, read on the forward strand.
CAAATCTCATCTGTATCTATAAGGATAACTGACCGGATTCACTGATTCGCTACCAAAAATGCTGGAAAGCTTGTTATTCAGTATAAATGTTATTCTTAATTTTACTATTTATGCTATTTATTAATTTAAGATTAATCTTTATTAAGTTTTAATTAAATTAAACGACTACAATATCTGGTGGATGAGCGTATCATGATTCGTTTTAATGATTGTCCTGAGAGATGCTGAGAGATACTACTAAAAGATATGTTTGAATTGTGACATAAAAATATATTCTTGTTGTTGCCAAATAAATTATAAAAGCTAAAAATTACAATCCTTTCGTTAAAGTATCTGTCATTCTTTGTCTAGATGTATGTAAATGTAATGTTTCCTTTAATTAATTATGATTACTAATTATATACATACATATATATATATATATATATATATTAGGGCGGGTCAATTTTTTATTCGCAAAAATCGTCCCCCATAATCGGAATCTACGAAGAATTCTAAGAAAATTTCACCATGAAACCATGTGTCTAAAATGAATTCCTAGTCCGCGCCGTGAAGCTTAAAGATTGCACTATGAGGTACATAAGGTATTTCGAGGTATTTAAGGCATTTTAATGTATTTAAAAAAAAATACGCATTTTCCAATTATGTTGGAGTCAATTCTGATTCATTTTTTTACAACAAATTTTATAATTTTTTTTTTAAATTTATTTAACTTATAATTTTTTTTTAATTCAACAAAATGAGCCAAACTAGCCATGTACTGAGCCTCATATAAGAAAGTAGGAGCAATGCGTCTGTAACTTTTTAACGAATTAAGGTATCGGTCTAAAAATTGAAATATATATTCAAAGGCATTTTAGGCAACTAAATAAAAGTAGGCTTGGCATGATAAAAGGCGGAATTTAATTTTATTTTTTATTATAAAGTTAATTTGCTTTCCAACAAGTAGGTAATTTTTTGCATTTTGTTGACTTAGAATATAATGTCATCTTATTATAATCTCAAGTCTTTCTTTGACTCGATTTGAGGAACTTTAGAACGACTTTCTAAAGTCAATGACATAACAGCATCTCGATTCTGTGGCATAATAATAATTTAATTAGACTTTGCCAAGATACTAAGCATTTGCATTAAATTTACAAATCAAATAATCCAAAATGTCGTTGGACGTTTTCAACGATGTTTGTGGATTGGTGATTATGAAATACGTATAGAATAGTGACCAATTATAAAATATAAAACCACAAAAATATAGTATAAATTGTACACCAGATGTTTTTATGTGAGTAATGCCAATGTTTTTAAATAAATAACTAATAAAACTTTGGCTAATTTGGTCACTCGTATATATACATATGATACATATATATCATCGCTTGAATATGTGTCAAGACATAATTTTAATTTTATGAAATTTGGAACTTATAGCTTGGCATTATTATTGGTGTTTAATTTTGAGCAATTGTTCGTTTTCAAAAAATTATAAAAATGTAACGAATTCGCACGCGACATTTGATTTCAGCAAAACGTGATGAAAAAAATGTGAAATGTGAAATGAAATGTATTCAATATATATTTTTATTTTCAACAGAAATTTCATACTTGAAAAAAAAACTTTAAAAAAGTTAAACAAAAAATAATAAATTCATAATAAGTGCATGAGAAACTTAATTACCTAACTTAAATGACATCATTAATGTCAAAAATATTTTTTTTATAAATAATCTGCTCTAGAAGATTTTTTTTGTTGGCCTTTGCACCCAAATCAATTCATCTGACTTATACCATGGCCGTCCTATCATTTTTCATCTAACCAAAGTCTCAATTAGCGCAGATGACATGAAATTTATGTTGTTTTCTGCACATAAAAAGAGAATGTATATCTACATTCAAAATAATAATTTAACGAAAAACATAAAAAAAATATTTTTCACCATGTCGCACGCAACAAACTTTCAAAAATGAAGTTGTGCTTATATTCAACCAAATTTTATTTTATTATATTTGGTAGCAAAATATGTGATTGGGAAAAATTTTGCATGCTCAATGGACAGCAACTTTAGATGCACTCATAAGAAATGCTCTTTTTTCACTGTCACACGCGACAAAAATATAAACTGATGAGCTGATAAGAAATTTACCGTTATTAGTTATTGCATAGTTTCATTATAATTATTATTTATAATTATTTATAATAATGACTCTCCTGTGCAGATAAATAAAGCTTGTTCATCAGCATTTTATTTTTTTCTTATTGCTTGACAGAAAAGTTTTGAGGGTTTCAAAATTAAGTATTTAAGCAGTTGTATACTGAAAGTTGGATATTGTACGAATTGAACGGAAGAGAGAGCAATAAGTAAATTTTATTTATACTATCGTTCTAACATACTTGTACTTGGATTTCTATCTATTATCCAGTTTTATAAGTGACAATAACAATTTAATCAGACATTGCAAGGATAAACAATCTGTAATTAAATAGTCCATGATGTCGTTCGACGTACTCAACGACGATTGTTGGTTGGCGATAATAAAGTACCTAGAAGTTAGAGACCAACTATCACTATATGAAACCACCAAAGGCATTTCAAATCGATTAAATGCATTTGTGATTCAAAACTGGAAGTTTGAGCAATGCTTCTATATTGATGAAACTAGCACTGAGAAATTCTTAGCGATGCCCGAAATGTTAAACATATTTCTGAGCATCGTTAGTAGAAACATGCGGCAATTGAAGCTGGATCATGTCAGAGTGGAGTTTCTCAAGCGTTGCTTGGATTTCACATTTCCCAATATGAAAACGTTGGTCTACAAATTGTGTGTCCCCCATCTAGAGGATCAATCTGCAGCTGCCGATGAATGCCTAAGACTAATTATAGAACTCTTTCCTGGGCTGCGCTCTTTGAAGGCTCATAGTGGCTTAAATTTCAAACTGCTGCGAAATTTTACGCAATTGCGCAAACTTGAGTTGACCCCAAGTTTGCTAGAGTGTTATGGTCCTGAAGAGAACAATATTGGAAAGTGTCAGCTGCTTGAAGAGGTGATAGTGCATTATAATTGGAGTTGGCTTAGCGTCGTAAATAGTGTTAGCATCTTACCTAAGCTGCACACAATTTTCTTTAAGTTTGATGATATATTTGAGTGGTATAATATGTTGATGTTTCTTGACTTTCCGAATATTAAGATATGTTTTAACAATGGCATCAGGCAATATGGACTCGATTCAATGATGATTATGTATGAAATACGATCATGGGTTGATCCCTATTGCCATTTCAAAAAAGGAAAAATGCGCCAACAGCTTACAGCCTTAAGGCAGATGCTGCAATTGGGTATCATGGACTTAAAGAAAATGTCCAAAACTGAATTGAAGAAAGCTGAGGGGCTCAATCAATTGAAGCTTCAATATCTATCGGACATAGATTTGGAAAAAGATTTCTTAAAATTGGGCAACCGGCCTATCAGGAAGGAGGCGCCATTTACATTATTTTACCACGAGAAATGGGGAAATGAGCTAGTGATGGGAGTTAAGGCAAAAATCTCATCTGTATCTATAAGGATACCTAACCGGATTAACTGATTCTCTGAGTTCTATAATATAGCTTTACAACAACTTTATCAAAATAACCAAGAAACCAAAAAGGCTGAATATCTTCTTACTTAAGTTATTTTTAATCTAAGTTTTTTTGTGCTAATAAATAAGAAATATTTTTAACATGATAATAATTAAATTCTTAGTAATAATAATATTCATAATTTTCCTTACTTACTTGTACTTGGATTGCTATTATCTGGTGGCAATAATAATTTAATTAGACATTGCCAAGATACTTGGCATTATGCATTATGAAATACTTAAATCTTAGTGACCAATTATTACAGTATAAAGCAATCCAATCGTTTAAACAGCTGAGTGACTCTAAATTATAAACGAGAGCAATACTCATTAAACGACATCAGTGAAATTTTTTTGCGATGCCTGATATGAGAATGCATCTTGAAAATATAAAACCACAAAAATATAGTATGATATTATTTTGAAAATATGGAATAGTATTCCAGATGTTTTTATATGAATAATGACAGTGCTTTTAAACAAATAACTAATTAGGCATTGCTTAATTTGTTCACTCGTATTTATGAACATATATATCATCGCTTGAATACATTTGTGATTCATAATTGGAAGCTTGAGCAATGCTTATAATAAAGTTGATAAAATGAGCTGCCCGAAATGTCCGATAAAATTGTATATTTATGTATATGTTTATATATGGCATGTATATGAATGTAATAATATATATACATATCATAGCTTTCGCTATAATTTAGTAGATATTCGGTAGCTTTCATGGTTGTTTTTTTTTTTTATAAAATATTTCCCATATTTTTCCATATATCCTTTTATTCATAAACAAATCAGTTAAAAGTAATTCTTAATAATTACTATTTTCGTAGCTTAACATTATTTAAGTACTGCAAAAGTGGTCTTTAATTGCGGGAAGGAGTTAATCTTGCAGAAAATGCCACTAATGGCCTTCGCACGGTTGTTAATGACTCTCGCTGGCAACGTCAATCACATGTAACTTGCAACTGCACACAGAGCAGAAGGCGGTGTAAAATTTACGGCGCATAATGCATTTTGCATATGATGGCGGCGGTCTTTGATTGACAGTTGGCCAGACAGTCGTCCACAGGAGACTGGCCGAGAGAGTCAGTGGTGTCTGCAGCAGGCGTAGGCGCATCGAAAATGGCATTAATGGGTCTTAACCGGTTTACGCATAATTAAGGTCGTCAACTGCAAGTGCAGCAGCAGCAGCAACAGCGACGACAGACAGACATCGATGTTGATGTCGCTGGCTTTGGTCAGGTTAATGTTGTCTTAAGCGGCTCTAATTAGGCATTTGTTGTTGCTGGCGGTTTGGTCAAGTGCATGATTGGTTTAACAAATGGTCTGAGATTCTCCCCCTCTGTTTTCTTGCTCTTGCTCTTGCCGTACAGATATTCTACTTAATATACGTGCGTGCTTTTGGTTTGCCCCAATAAGTATGCTATGGGAATTGTGCTGGCGGCTTTTGATTCTTTCGTTTTTTCGCTTTTATGCGCGACACTTTTTCTGCTGGTGATACGGCGACAATTGCAGTTGCTTGTTGTTCTTATTTGCCACTCTGTTGCATTTCAGTCAACTTTTCAGCAGAGTTTTTCATTTCATTTTCAATGCAACATCCGTGCCTTGGCGTCCAAATGCACTGCATTGTTGCCTTTTGGCACTTGAGTGCGGCACTGGAACAACAAAAAAGGCCAGTGAAACAGCCGCTTTCTCAAATGAACGACTGAAATATATCCTGTTGACAAAATTTAGGTGGGTAATTGAAATTACAGCCTGAAAGCAGTGCAAGCAGTGTTGGGAACTGCTTGCTGGTTACAAATGCAGCCTAAAAGTATGCTGCATTTTGTTTACTATGCAAGCTGTTACAAATATACCCCATTCGGGAAACGGTTGCGATGCATAAAAAATGGTGAACCAAATTTCATTTTTGCCGCTGGAAGCTGCTGATGCGGCATGGCAGACAAAGCGGACAACGGCGGCAATTTCGCAAGTTGTCGCCAGCGCAGTTGCATTCACAGCGCCTTCAAAATGAATTCGCACTACAGAAAGCAGCAGACCAACAGACACCAGATGCACCCCCTACCCACCTTTCGCCAAACTGAAGCTTCCCTCTTGTTCACCCGCAAAACGAATCAAACGTGCAAGTTATGGAGACTAACGGTTTTGCAAGCGATTTAATGGCCAGCCAAAGGGGCATCCCGACACAAAGGCAAACAAACGGCGTCTGGCTGTCACTTAATCGAAGCCATTAGCGTTATTAGTGCAGTCACCTCACCCAACTCTCTCTCTCTGTCTATTCCCAGGCCTGACTCGCGGCCAGGTAGAGGGCAAACAGCGTCTGAACGTTGTGTATGTAATCCGATTGCGTCTCCAGCGGTCCCTCGACGCCAAAGCGTTCACAAAGCACGCGCACATAATCGCCTAGTGAGATTTGCTGCTGTAGACAGGAGTGATAGGCCTGGTCGAGAGCATCTTTGGTCACTGGCTCGGCATACGAACGTGGCCAATGCTCGAGCAACGCATCGATATCCTTACGCGGCTGTGCATCGTACATGGATTGCGTCATGTGCACCTGTTCCACTTCACCAATCCAGCGTTCAATATCCTTGGCAGATCGGGCTGTGGGCACCATCGTTGCCGAGTAGGCGCCACCATGACGCGGCTTTGTGCCACGACTGCCGCTCAGCACGGAGCGCAACTTCATGTTGAGCAAACTGGGCTCGCTTTGTGTGCCCGACGGCTCATCAAGCAGCATTAGACCCAATCGCTGCAACTGCTCATCCAGCTCGCGTTGACGTTGCGGTTGCAACAGAGCTGGCGCCTGTACCTTCAGCATGGCATCCACATCGCCCACGGCGGGCACAAACTCCGGGATGAAGGGCTGCAGATGATAGGGCGTCTCAATAGTTTGTGGCGTATACTTGAGTATGTAGGGAAAGATCTCTTTGAGTTCCGGCTGCAGTGGCAGTTGCTCCCACTTGTCGGGCGTCAAATTGAACGTGTTCATCTCCTGTGCCTGCCCAGCACTGCGTCGCTGCTGCGCTGGCATTGGTAGCTTCTGATGTGCCAACTTCATGCCAGTCGCATGCTCTCCGCCAGCTGCCTCGTCCGAGCTGCCAAAGCTCAGCTGGTCATCGGCGATCTGCGGCTGCTTTGCATTGCGTGTGCTGCCAGGACGTGTCTGCGGACGTGGCGCAGTTGCCGCCATGCCCAGTCCACTGCCAGCCATTTGCAGCTCGCTGTCATCGTCATCGTCGTCGCTGTCATCGGCCTCGTCATCGTGATCGATAATATCCTGGAGGAGGCCATCGTCATCCGCCGAGTTGCCCTGCAGCTGCTGCAGGAGAAGAGAAATTTTTAATTAAAGTGAGTTTGCTATGGTCATGAAAGAGTAGAGAAAGAAGATGGCAGAAGGAAGGCATAAGGCTCTATATTCAATATATATTTAGTATATGGAAAATATACAGAAAATGTTCAGAAATTATGAACTTAACTTATATAAGAAATTCCTACATTTAAGATAAAGAAGAGGTTTACAAAAATAACCTATGAGAGGGAAGAATGGAAAGTTAAAAATAGAATGGAAAGTCAAAGGAAATGTTAGAGAGAGAAAAGGAAAACAGTGCTCTGAGATGGAAAGAGACAACGTTGAAGATTAGACACATGAAATGAAACTTGAATGAGAATGTGAAAACTGGCAAAAAAGGATCATTGAAAGAGAAAGGAAGAAAACCCCGAACAGAGAGAAAAATATGGAGTTATATTGTGTATATTAAAAGAAAATAAAGAGTACAGAATGAAAGTATAGTTGATAAAATACAGTATTTGCATGCCACCCATTTGAGCTCTATCCAAATCATGCAAATTTTCTCCTTCAGGTCATCTCCACCCCATCACCCCATCACCCCATCACCCTCTTTATCCTTCTCACTTACCAAATTGCGTTGCCTGGCCGCCCGTTGTCCGCCTGTAGATTGTACTGCTGCTGCAGTTGCTCCAGTCTGGCCTCTGGCAGCCGTGTCAGACCTCGATGACCTGTCCATTTGCACACTGCTCAGATGCTTGCTGTCCGGGCCACTGATTGTGATCTCCTCATCGTAGTAATTCATGGTGTCTTTCAAGTGCTGATGTGCTGTGTCCTGTGTCCTGTTCCCTCCCTTTGGTTGTTGCTGTTGTGTTGCGCTGCGTTGTTATTGGGCGTGGTTGGGTGCCCTTTGTTTAATGATTTTTCAGTGAATTCCTGTTTTTGCGCACTTCCGCGCGTTGGTTTCCGTTGAATCCCAGATTCCACTTGCTGTTCGCTGTGGCTCCGTGAACAATTTCCCGACTCCTTACAGGTGCTCTCGTCCTCGTCCTTGCTGGTGTCCTTTTTCTTTCTGTTCTGTTCGCGGCCTGTCTTTGAGCTGCTTTTCCATTTACTGCTGTGTGCGCGTTTTCCTTTTTTTGTTTTGGTACCTGAAACTGTCAATTGCTTGGGCCGGTGTTACCTTGACAACGCTGCGTGGTTGTCAATGTTGTTGTGGTTGTTGTTTTTCTTGTTGTTGTTGCCGTACTTATATATTTCAGGTGAAACTCAACGGCTGTTTCATCGGGCGACTCGATGGTTCCATTGCACCTACGCTTCTTGCGCTGTTTGGTTTTAATTACATGAAAATTAAATGTAATCTGATTTCCAATACCCTTCCAATATTTCACATTGCTATCTTGCCTATGTAAGGGTCCTGAGTCCCGAGTCCCGATTCCCGACATTGTCTCGCCGCTTCCCTTTTGTTGTTGCTGTTGTGAAATGTGTCTCATTTAAATGAATGCCCAGCTACCACATCAGCCACCAGCCCATGGGCCAGTTTGTGGACTTTGTTTTTATGGCGTGTTTCATTAATGAAAATTATTTTCAGTTCTTAAATGGGTTTATGGATTGGCCAATTTGTGTGTGAGAGATTTGTGGTCATCAGCAGTGCAAAGGGATTACTATTATATTATAATGCCACTGGCGCCAGTTGTAGATCAGAATAAGATGAAATGGGTGAGAAACTAGAGAAACTACTTTAAGTACATTAATTATATAATTATTTTGTGGAACTGCAAATAAATAAATCACTTGACTTGTCTGTAAAGTATATGGTAAAAATTAAAGACAATCTTCTCGAGTCAGTCTATAAACATTTATTGTTTAATTATAAATTCAATTTAGTTTATTATTAGTTTTTGTAAAAAATCCAATTTCAAATAGAAATAAATATGGACATAAATTTATATTGATTTGTGATTGCTTTTAAAAATTGCATTTATATAATTGCTTGCTGCTTACTGTTGACATAACGTGTGTTACCAAATACTTCGCTCAAGTTGTTGGCCAAGAATGTAAACAAAGCAGAAGTTTGACTCAAAACAAGGCAGAGTTTGTTGTGAGTGAGAAGTTGACTTTGTAAACTGTAATTACTTGGAAATTACAGCTGTAGTTATAGTAATTTAATGACATTTAAAATATTTAATATTTTATATACTTCAGAATACTTTTTCAGAATACTATTTCATTAATAAATACGAAAATAAATTAGTTAAATGAATCGGTCGCCTATTCACCCCTTTTCCGACAACCATGCATGCAACTTGCGCTCAAACGCGGCATGTTTGATGCTTTGGTTTGAGTTGCAACATTTTAGTTCGATTCCAGCAACAAGCAGCGCAACTGCTGGCACATCGAACTTGTCGTTGGGCAGCAGTGGCGAAGTAAACGAGTTTTGCGCTTCATTCTGTTTTGGAATCTTGCGTTGTGCGTTTCGTTGCGGCTGCTCTCGCACTCAACAGATATCGTTATCGTTTGAAGTTGTTCGATCAAAATTTCGACGTTGTTTTTCTGCACTCAACTCCACCGCCCGGTGTTTTTTGGCCTAACGCGCTTTCGGTGTGTGTGTGTGTGAATACCACCAAAACGAAAACAGAAAACAAAAAAAAAAAAAACATAGAAAAACATAAAACCACAACAGGAGTGACTAATTAAATGCCAAAGTGTGTTTGTGTTGTGTAAATTGAATTAGTGTGACTTTTGATTGAATCCAAATTACAGCAACAATAATAACAAACGGCCAATAAAAAAAAATATATACACATATATAAAAAGTTATATAGATAAATAACAAGTTGCAATTGTCGGTAATTAAGCCGGTCGATTGCTTTAATTACGCGGTATATTTTTGCATTAAATCTTGCGCAACGTTTTTGTGTTTTTATTTCCATTTGCCCTGTCTCTGGAGATAATTAAAAATCTCCTATCCAACTCCTCCTCGACTAGACATCATTAATAGCCATAAGGCAGCGTGTGTTTCTGTGCTTGTGTGTGTGTATGTGCACATGTATATGTGTTTGTGAGCTGTCGTGTAACTGGCAGGATTTTCATTATCAGACACTAAAAGGATTACGAACCCGTTCATCTTCATCATCAGCAGCAGGAGCAACAGCAGCCTCAACGCCAAATATTTGCGCACATCCGCAAACGGTAAGTTGAAACCCACCAACGCCCCCTCTCTTTACCCCTCCCCCTGCAAGTGTACATCCTCTGGCTGTTTTATGTGTTGGCTTTCACGCCTACCTTATGGACAAACCAACATCCCCCTTCCTCTCCCAACTGACCCGCCTACAACAAAATGTTTTATATACGCGAACTGTTAAAAAGGGTTATTCCCCCCACTTCCTTCCCTTCTTCCACCCCATCCAATCCAATCCCAGAGGTTCGTGGTCCAATCCCGGGTCAAATTGTTGCCTTCGCATTGTGTAAGGCTAAACTGTGCTTTCCCGAATCCTTTTCCAACTTCAGCAATAAAATGAAATTGTTTTGAATTATTGAGATCCCGGAACTTGGCAACCCTATCCCTGCTATCCCTCCATTTTCTCCCCTTTCTTTTTTTTTTTTAATATAATTTATATTTGGCGCATTTATGGTCGCCGGGCCGAGTTCATTGTCAGTATGTGGCCCCAGCTACTGCCTCAACTGCCACATATGGGGAGTGTTCTGCAAAAAAGGCACAAATAGGTGTCTGGGGCATTAACAGTTAACATGTTGCGGTTTTTGATTGCTCCAAAAGTCTTTTTATCAGCCCATAAAAAAAGGCCAAGTGGTTCGTTCCACACTCTCTCTCTTTCTCTCTCTCTCTGGAAGAGGGGAGAGATGAGGAGGTCAGCAATTCCCCCTCAGCAAATTCAAATGCTGGATATGTTTTCTGGTCTCCTACCTACTACCATGCTTTGAGCTTATCAATTGAGTGTATAGAATAGTTTTCGGCTTAGTCTCACTTTGATAACAGTTTTTATGACCTGGGTTTGGCTTGCACTTAAATGCAAATGAAACTGACTTTTGGGTTCACTGCACTAAGAAATAAAGAACTCACATCTCTCACAGGCAGTAAAGAGGATTGTGCTTAGAGTTGTAACACAGTTTCTTTTTATTCTGGCAATTGGTAACAGGTTTTAAAAGATTTGCGAGCACATAAAGTGAGCAAAGGCAGCCCGAAAGATTGCTTTGGCAAGATTGAAACTAGAAAATTGCAAAACCTTTTTAGATTTAGCTTCGTAGGAACTACTATAATTGATATAATACATAATTTTCAATTATCTAATCATCTCGAAACTGGTTTGCTAAATTTTAAAGCTTAAAGTTAACAAATTTGATTGCCCAATTTGGTATTTGGCAATTTGTAATTAATCATTTTTTAAGAATTTATAGAAACAAAAGAATCCAACACATTTTTGGCAAATGTTTATTCATAATTTAAAGTGACTGTGAGCATTTAACACCCTATTAACTATAATTAAGAAATGTAGAAAAATAGACTAGCTGTTGAAATTCCAGTTTTATTTTCATATTTCCTCAAGTCTTCTCATTCGCCAAAAGACGCTTTCTTTTTTGAACTGAAATTCGGAAATTTAATTAAAATAATATTTATTAATGAATCTCAATGTTGCACAGCTTATCGAATGTGTGAGATATAAATTAAAATTGTTTCCGCTATTGCGGTCGTTTAAAGTGATTGAATGACCTTTCCTTCTTTTGGTGGAGTAATTGAATGGGCCGCAATCAATGGAGCTCACACAGTTGGCCGGACCAATCTATTTACCTTAAATATTGACAGGCTTTTGTTATCAGATTCATTACAGAGAACAGTTCGCATTGCTCGCTTACATTTGGAATTTATTTGCTTCGCAGCCGCAGCTAATTAATTTCCATTCAACTTAGATACAAATGAGCGAACGAAAATGAATATGCTCGAAGCTACACAAGAGAAACAGCTGCTAAAAATGTAACAAACCAGAGATGGCCAGAATGGCCAATATAAATTCCAGTTGGACTTTTTATTTGTATTTCTGCGGTCGCTCTATCTGTTTTTATTGTAATCTTTTATGGTGGACGAATAGCAGCAGCAGCAGCAAATGTTTTGCTCCAATTCTTTAGCGTTTCGTTGTGGCCATGGTCATAACTAAAAGCGTCGACCTATTTTCTTAAGAGTAAAATTCACGGACACAGCGCCTAAAAGCAGGCAACACTTGTCTGTCTTCCGCCCTCCATCCGCCCTCCATCCTCCGTCCGACTTTCGGTTTTCATTGTTTTGGCCTGCTTATCGCAAAACTCTCATCGCAGTTTTTCTCTAAGCATTTTTATGTCTGTTGTGCTTTGTTTTTTTCCTTTTTGTTGTTGCTGTCGTTTTCCCAGCAAAACTGCAAACTGTTGGCTCTACTGTTCATAGGCTTAAGGATGCTCTCAGCTCTCGAAGGATAATCATCAGCATGCGCGGCCATGTTCTCAAGTTCCTTTCCGTTCTTTCATTCTTTCGTTTTGTCGTTTCAAGTTCAAGCGAAAGTGAAACGTGTCGGGTTCTTGGTTAACGTCTCTGCGTCTTAAAGGCAACTTTTTGGGGTGCGGACCATAAAAATAAAAATTGTTGTGTGTGCCGAGTGGAAAGTTCGTTTGGCAATTTGATTTGAGTTGCACTCACAGTCCCAGTCACAGTCACGCTATAAGAACACAGCACACAACACAGCATAGCACAGACAACGGCAAAAGACAAAGTTTTCCAGACCCGTCACAACACATAAAGCGATAAGATGCCAAGCCGTAGACTCGAATTATGTTTGACATTTTCAGCCAGATTGGTTTTTATTTAAATTAGTTTCAAATACAAGCCTAGTCTTTGCTCCTCCCCCCCGTTCAATGCTCGCTGAAGTGTTAAAACAACTGGCGAACCCAAGAGAGCAAAACCCTAAAAAATTGATTTTCATATTCTGAATTTGCCTTTCCGCTGAGATTTGCAAAAAGAATACGAAAAGTTTATGTCGCTGAAAGGGTTCAAAAGGGTATATTAAGTAGGTGTCAGTATATGAAAAATAACTTTAGATATCTGAGAGTATTAGAGATATAGAATTGAGTATGTTGAATGCCGGAAATATTTATGAAATAAATTATTACTTTAAGCATTTGGCTGAAGAGCATTCGCTTGTCGAGCAATTTCTGTTTACAGCATTCAGATTATTATTATTCTTTATGATTTTGAGGGTCTCTCTGCTGGCTCAGCTGTTGTTCAATGATTTCGATGAGGTTCCTTCTCAAAAAGTTTTGCCAGTCATGTGATATGGCAAAGCTGCTGCTGCTTCAAATAAGCAAAATCAACTCAAAGTGCCGACTGAGCTGAGCATCAAATTTCGGCGACGCTTCACTTCGAGTTCCCCTTTGTATCGATGACAAATTGGAATAATAATCGCAAAAATTGAATATGAAAATATTATTTGTATTTTTCTATATATATATTCTCAATGTTATTTCACAGCTGTTATTGAGGTACTGCGACTCAGTTGAGCTAAGCAGAAAAGCAAATAATGGCTAGGCAAGTGTATAAATAAATTAAATGAAATTTATTGTTTGCGCAAGTGTCACAAGTTTTGTCAACACCCTTTTCAAAAACGAAACACGAAATGAAAAATACAAAACCAAAATGAAAATGAAAACTGAAAATGGAAATGAAAATGAAAATGAATAAGGCAAAAGCAAAGCAAACGCAACACAATGACAGCCGCTTATTAAATGGGTCTCAGCCCAAAGTTAAACATCTGCAAGTTTTGTCAAACAAAAGTCGGCTGAGTAAACTTTGAACCTTACATGGGCCACTGTCCGATTAGGTTTAGACTTTTGATTACGATGGTGAAAAACAACTTTCCCATCTCCATCTCCGACAGCAGCAGAGATGCAACGTGATGATGTCTGTAAGCCGAGCTTAAGCTTGTTCAACACCAGAAACACTCATCCGTCGTTTTGGGCGTGGATAATTTATCAAAATTTACATAGCCCAGGGAAAGGAAGGAAAAGCTCTGAAAGTGAAATGTTATGCATATGACAAGAGCAGGCGTTGAAGCTATCACAACGAAGCACTTCGATTGGGTGGCTTGTCAATGAGATTGATTGTTCGCCAAACTCAACAAATATCTTTGGCCAAGTGGCGCCAGCAACAGACTCAGGCTCAGGTGTTGGCCAAACAAATGTCCATTAATGACGGCACATGAACAGAGATATCTCCAAGATGATGATGATGATGCTGTCTAGGCCATAAAAATTGAGATATCTTCAACTTCATTTATATTGACTCTAGTTAATGGTTTGGAAATTGAAGTTGTTATAACCTACAGCTTGGCATTTTTAAGTAGAAATAAATAAGAAATGCAAATATCGAGAGATAGAAAGAAAGAGAGAGAAAGATAAAGAGATAGAAAGAGAAAGAGAGAGAGAGAGAGAGAGACATCAACTAAACAATGCTTTTAGCCACTTTTGGACAGCTGCAAATTGCAGCAACATTTTTCGACAGCTGCAGCTTCGGGGCAGTTTAGTGTGCTAAATCAAAAGTATCCTTGGCAAACAAACACACACACAAACACACACTTGCCTGACTCCTCAAAATGGGCGCTTGCAGCTTGTGCTCATAATTAGCAAAAGTGGCTTGAAAAACGGGCCAAAATGACGACGAGAGAAAGGCGCATTCTATCTTTTAATGAGCCAAAACAGTGCAGCGAAGGCTCGAGGCGCAACTTAAATTAAAATATGAAACTAACTGCTTGCAAAATGGCCTCGCATAATGTCATAAATAAGCCATATAATAGAATATATACCATATACTATATACTATATAACTTATGCAGTATATTTGAGTACATTACTGCACGCTTGGCTGACCCAATTCTTGCAGATGCATAACAATGCATAGGACAGAACCGCGCCCCAAATTCCGATTTCACGACCTCCCACCTCCCCTTGTTTTCTTACTGCTCTATGCTCCACTGCGCTCTCTCTGTCTCTCTCTCCCTCGCACAGTAAAACATATCGGTGTCTCTGGCATTATTTGGACAGTATTTTTTGTTGTTGTTGGTGTGTTCTTTGCATGTGGGATTGTCAGCGTGTTTCAAGGGTGTTTCTCTCGCTTGCCTTAATAAATTGGGTCAACGGTGCGTATGAGAATTTGGCATTTTTATACAAGTTGTCTACGTTGACAATGCCACGGCTCACAAAATTGATTAAAATGCGTCAGATAAAAAGGAAGTAGAAAAAAAATGTAAGCTGAATATTTAGATGCGCTTATTAAAGCATTAAGTACTAAGCGTTATTTATTCAGGAAATGAATAAGCGAACAAATTTATTAAAAATATATGCCACAAATTTTTGTTAAATGTATAAATGAAAGAAAGTTACAGGCATAATAATCTCCATTTTTAATTAAAATTTACTATTTTATGTTTTATGCAATAGGCATAAAACTAATTCTAATTTATTACTGAGAGTACAAAAGAAAAATGAAAATGCAACTTAGCAAATTTTATGTTTTATGAAATACACAAACTGAATTCAAATGAATAGTCAGATAAAAATATTGTATTATTTATTTGCAACTGAATTTAGAAAAGAGTTCTTGAAATTTAAATTTACAAATTTATGTTATATGCAAATTTACAAACATATATCCAATTAATAGTCAGATAAAAATATTGTGCTATTTATTTCCTAGTAAAAGTAAAAAGAATAAAAAGAATGAATATAAGCTTCTTAGCAAAGTCTTTAAACTCTGTGAAATAGAGCAAAGACTTGCGTGGAGTTGTTGAGCGCGAAATAACAGCAAATACATGACAGTAACAACATCGAGAACAGAGAACAGCGAACAAAAACACCGCAATGGAAACGTGTTTGACTTGCACGTGCGTTATATATTCATCATACGCCATGGTGACGCACCCTGACAATTCCCCCCTGCAAATGTTTTGCTGCGTGCTGCGTTCTGCGTTGTGGGACACAACCTGACGCCCTCCTGTTGGATTATTGTGACTTGTATGTGTGCATTTTGCAGGTTGCCTTTCGAGGGTTGACGCACGATGGCCAATTATGAATTTGTCTCTATTTGTTTATGTTAATGCGGCCGAGCAACATGCAAACAACAAGCCACAGCGACACACCGAAACAATCGCACCAACAGAAACAGAAACCAATAATATATATATTAAGGTATATCTGCATGCGCATAAAACTTCCACTTTTGTATCTGCCGAATGTATCTGAACGTATTTTGTATCTTGCAGATACGCTGTACTTGTTTTGCCTTGCAGCAAAAAACTTTGAGCAGCAAAATGTTATTGTATTGTTGGTGCAAAAGTTTAGCAACTCTTAAGAGATAGATGCACAAACAATTTGGCACGTGTTGACACTCAGTCACCTCGCCTCGGTTGCCAGGCACTCACACAAAAAACCAAAAACAACAAAATTCAAAACAACAACTTTAAAAAGTTGTGCTTAAACAATTTCTGAAAGGATTTTAAACGATTTTTAATTAAATTTATGTAGACAGCTGCCGTTAGAAGAAGTTGTTACCTTTCTCTCTCTCTCTGTCCAACATAACCATTTATTTTATACAAAATTCTGCAAAAAAAAGATCAGAAACCCGTAAGAATCTTTCATTTACCGCTGCATGAAGAAACTCGGGCAGAGGGCCAACCAAAAATGACTATGACAAAGACGCGAAAAGACAAAGAGAAGCATACGAAAAAAAAAAAATACAAAATAAATAAACTGACTCATAATAAACCCCAATTCCAGAAACTGAACCCTCAGACCGATTGCCTCAGCAGACGTGTCGAATACAAAAAATAAAAGATTGCTTATGAATACAATATAAATAAATGTGCATAAATGAGTTGAGCATTTAAATACCTGTCGCTATCATTAGTGAGCTCATCATTTGACTGGCCACAAATAAATATAAACTCAATAATTCAATCATCTATTGGCGTTATACTACGGTTTATCTGACATTTTAGCTTATCTGCCTCTTCAGAGGGAAAGAAAGGGGCAAGTATTGGTATTTAAGGTATTGGTCTAGATTGGGGCCACGACATCAAGCTGAATTCTTGATAGCGTATCTAAGACAAACACACAACACAAACAGCAATAGCAACAGAACTTGGTTCCATTCATATTGATACGATAGAGTTGTATAGTAGTATTTTGTGTGTTAACTGTTTCGCCTGTGCTGATAAAGCATTTTCTTGTGCTTATTGCGGTGGTTCGTAAATGATATGAGACACAACTTTGGCAGCATATAGCTCGTTGTAGTAACCGTTTATGAGGTCAGTAATTTGGTAATTGACAATTGTGTGTTCCGAAAATTGGGTCAGCAAACTTACGATGGCTTACACAACGGTAGTTGGAGTCTTAGAGTCTAGACTTTTGAGCAAATATAAGAGTTGTATGTTTAAACAGACTTTTTTTTGCTAGTTCTGCTCATTGGCATTATGTTTATGAAAGTTGTTTCCATTCAGTAAAAGCCAAACAAACATTGCATAATCACATTTCTCATTAGTTATGGCAAGCAAATTTAGTGTGTTGCCTTTTTCGTGCACACCAGAAAAACGAATTCTCCATTTATGTTTTTTTGTTTTTATTTCGGTTTTTGAATATGCGCTTTGGCAGTCACACTCTTGACAGCTTCCAGCTACAGTTCCCTGGTCTATATATGGACTTGAGAGTCAGACAAATTTGCTGGCTGCCTGTCTGTTGGCCTGTCGATTGGCTTACATAATCCCCCCACATATTATTTCTGTACCAGTTGCTGCCCCATTGTTTCTGTCATTATTAATCCAATTAACAGCAAAAGAACAGGCACACGTCCAGGCCATGCACACACACACACACACACACACACACACACACACACACACACACACACATACAGATACAGCAGTAGTCCAAGGCAAACTCATATGGATACGAATACACTCACTCAGCGAAAAACGTGCTGCAAGCAAATTGGGTCAGTCAATGTGCACGAGACCGCGATGCCAACTGAGAATCTCTCTCTTGGGGCTATGGTCACTCAAATAGTCTCTGTCTCTTTCTCTGTGTCTTTGTCGCTGTGTCCGTGGTAAGCGGCTTAGTTGCAGCTACTTAGCGACAGACATTGGGGCGGTGGCAATGCCAATGTATCAACATAATGACGAATGATGATGGCTTAAAGCAGCAACAGTAGCAACAGCAACATCAGCTACTGTAAAAATCCACTGGTAACCACTTTAGACCACCACTGTGGTGCTTTTGGCTAAGTGCATTCCATGTGGCCATGCCTACAACGATGAGAAAAAAGGTCAAGTTCAGAGTGAAACACAAATAACTTGGCTCAGCACTTCAGCTTCAACTCAAACTCACTTCACCTCATCCAAGTGGCTTCCCTTGGCAGCGAAGCACTTTATACTTTATACTTTATACTCCGTAATTGTTTATAAGCCACACTTTAAGCACTTGCTTTGCTCGCTTCTAACCAGACTCAAAGTGGCGATTAAATTGCTAAAAAAAACTTTATGCTGCAAATTGAAAACAATGCAAAAAGAGAGATTATGTTCTCAAAAAATAAATATTGTAAGCTCTGAATTAAATTGGCAAATTACAGAAAATTGATTAAATACAATGTTTGCTTTACACACTCTTATTGAATCTTAATCTCAATTGTCAAATCAACGTCTTAATCAATTATAGACTGGAATTATTATTTCAGACCTCAAATTGAATTGTTTATCAGCGTTAAGTCGAAACGAGTGCACTTTGAGTGCTGTTTGTTTATACTCGTACATCTCTGTTATTCACCTATAAGATGGTTTATATTCACCGTATTTGAACAAGTGGTTCTCAATGTGCTCGTTTTAGTTGGCAATTGTGAGAGACTTTAATGGGTTAAATGCGCACATTGCCACCAGCAGAATAATGTGTTGTTCAAGTTGCTCGTTTATCAGCGTATTTCTTTCTGCTTCTCTTTAATTAAATGTTGAAAACTTCTGCTGCGATAATAAGTTGTTTACGTTTTCAAAATAAAATTATAAACTCTGGCAACAAGTTTTGATAAATATGCTCTATCGCAATGTGTATAAAAAGAATTCTTGAAATAAGGAAATATGCAGAAATATTCCCAAAATAATAAGCAGTAAATTTTTAAGAAATAAACTGCGAATATATTTTAATCAAAACGAAAAATATTTCAATTTTATCTGCAAATATTCTTACCAAGCTGAGAAATAAAGGCTGAAATATATTTTTAATCATTCACAACATTTCAGTAGCATATTTTCAAAATATTAATCAGTCAACTTTTAAGAAATAAACTGCGCATATTTTAATCATTGACAAAAAGGAAAAATATTACCAAGCTGAGAACTAAATGCTGCATATTTACTTTGAAATATATTTTTAATCTTTCACAACATTTCCTTAGCATATTTTCAAAATATTAATCAGTCAATTTTTAAGAAATAAACTGCGCATATTTGCAGTGACTTTTACAATCTTTGACAAAACGAAAAATATTTAAATTTTATCTGCAAATATTCTCAACAAGCTGAGAAATAAAGGCTGAAATATATTTTTAATCTTTCACAGCATTTCAGTAGCATTCACATATCAAATATTATATGCACATGTATTTGAAATGCTGTTTCAACATATTCTCCATTTACTGCAGTCTCACATATAATCTTTTCGCCTGAACAAAAATAAATAAAGTGGAAACGCAGACTTGCAACAGTAGCTGCGACGTTGCCATTTGCCACACGTACCTGCTGTCAATGTGTCAATATAACCGCTCTCCATCAAACCGATTCCATGTGACAATTGATAATAATGGTCATTCTGTTTTTTGTTGGCTTTTCCAGTTTTCCAGACAGAGTTTAACCTTTACACTTTTGCCTGTTGCTAAGCAGCTTATAGGGGCAGTGACAACCATGTTGAGTGACTGACAATTTCAAGAGCAGCGACCACAACAACAACAACAATTTATGACTAATGGCTAGAAAATGCAGTGGACATAGAGTTCAAACACACACACACTCACATTTACATTAATCATCAAGAGAACAACAAGAGATATGAGATTACACACATTCGTATGAACTGCAAGATTCAAGATAGCACAAAAAAAAAAAACGAAAAAGAAAAAGGAAAAAAATATATAAATACAATTGTGGTTTATAATGAAAAATATGATGAAAGCAATACATGAAGAGGAAAAAGAACCTAACTTGAATTCCTGCACATCGCAAACGCATGAGAGTGTGTGTGTGTGTGTGTGTATGGAGTGTGTTAATGTGTGTGTGAATGGGGCTTTAAGCCCGGGACTGATTGAAGACGCATACTCAGCTACCCATACATTTGCATAAGTTGTTGAACTTTAGATAAACGCTTCAGTCGACGAGTCTTCAAGTGTCGATGATTGTCGAGGCAAACTATCAGATGAACTGAAAGAGCGTGAGTGAGAGAGAGAGAGAGAGAGAGATGGGGAAAGGGAGAGCATGAGCTGCCTCTAGGCGAAATTATGATTCAGTAAATTGGTGAAAGAGCTACGCATTTTACTATGGTTACTTTTTGTCAATTTTAATTTACTACGCCTCAAGCCTGATGGCTTAATTCAAGTGCCATTCAAGTGGTAGGTACCATTGGGTGCCATTGGCTTCCATCGAGTTTCATTGGGTGCCAGACCAAGTCAAGGCTTCAGGTTGAGAGGTTGAGTTTTCGGTTTGAGTTTGAGTTTTTGCGGCATTGATTTGCATAAATTGCCAATGGGCGTCAACTCTCCTTTTGCCACGAACGAAAACTTGTTGAAAAACTCCAAATTGCAGCTACCTGTTGGAGGCGTGGCCTCCTGATAGGATTTTGCCGTTGTCTCCCCCTCTCTTCCTAACACAAAATATACAATTTTATATATATTTGCCTTTGCCTTTGCATAGCGCGTGTCTTACGTGACATTCTGTCAGCTTGACTCGGCAAAAATATTGCGACAAAAACTCAAAAAACCATTTTTATACAAATGTGTTGTAAATTTGCATTTTGGTTGCTAACCAAAGTCCGACTGATTGAGTTTTGGTTCAAAGGGTTATTACGTGTAAGCTTGGTAATCAACAAGAAACGACAAATGCATAGTCCAGCTGATTAAGCTGAGGTCGAGAGAGCATTAAGTCGATTCTAATATTTGCTTGGTTTCAATATTTCATTTCTAGGAAACAATCACAATGAGGTTACCTCTAGATTTTCTGTATTTTGTTTATATGTATAGTGCCTAACAAGTATTTATTTGCGATCCTCTTCAAAAATATTATCAATGGAAAATAAAATTGCCACAACTCGTTTCGGCAGACTCGGCAGACAGAAAAAGATATAAAAGATTCTTAAAAATGGTTCCAATTTTAAAATGTATGAAAATGCTAAAAATAAAGAGTAAATATAACTTCTAAAGAATTTGTATATATTAATAATGTGTAATCCAAATAATACAGTTTGAATAAAAAAGTAATTTCGTGATGTCAAAGACTACTTTTAAATTGTAAATTCTGAAAGATATATAGATAATATGAAAGATATCTTTTAAAAAGGCTTTACAAATTCTTAAGTAATTCGCAATAGGAATAATTTAATAATTTTCTTAAAGTAAAATCATATTGAAGTTAAGCTGGAATATCAAATGGAAATTATCTATAATTTAAGAAGGTATCTTTAGTTTTTTTTGCTTAAAAATTTCTAAATAATTAGTAATATGCATAATTAAGAAAACTTTAAATTAAATGCAATGAAAATTTAATATTAAATGGAAATTTTCTATAATCTAAGAGCGTATTTTTAGTTTCTCCCCCTGAGTTACAGAGCACAAAGCAATTCGGTGTCGTTTGACTAAAGCCATTCAAGTTGTTCATATTTTGTCAACAATTTGGAGGCTGCTCTGCGCTGTTCACTCGACTCGACTGGGCTGCTGATAAGCTCCAGCAAAAGCGACAAAAACGAAGCGAAAATGTAAACAGAAACGGCATTATCATAATTGCTTATGCTTCATTACATATTTGCCCGGGCAGCAGGCAGCAGACAGCGGGCAGAGGGCGAAGCATGAGTTTTTGTGAGTCGCGACTGAAAATCGGAAGAACGAATTGAAGGCAAACCAATGTGGTTGCTGAGGAGTCAGCATGAGGAAGGCGTAGATCAGTTGGGCATAATCTTTGAATAAACAAAAGCTGATAAAACAAAAGCCACATAAATAAGCGCAAATATTTGTGAATATATATACATGCATAAGCCAAGTGCACAGATAAAGATAAAGATCACGAATTGACGCGACTCGACGCAAAACGACGACGACGAGAAAAACCACAAAACCAAAAAGCCAAAGGGGCAGTTAGCTGGTTTTTTTTTATATTATATTTGGTTTCGCTTAGGAGTGGGGACTGTGAGCTAGAGAGTCGGTCAGGCTAACGGTATTGTGTGCGGTTCATTGTGTGCCACAAAGCCACAGAGCGAGCACAGATGGGGCACAGTTAGAGCACGCCCGAAAAAGGGCATGTCTTCCATGTGGCCACTAAACAGACAAAGGCATCCATCGACAGACATCGCCATCGCCATCGCCATCGCCATGTGTGTCCGCTCGCATTTTGCTTTTGCTTTTGCTTTTTTTCATACATACTTCTTACTTCTATTTTTTTTTTGCCCGCGTCCGCCCGTGACTTGGCGATTTTATTTTCGCTCCATTTGTGGCCATAAATATTCAGTCAAGTGTCATCTCGTCGTGGCATGTGTAGTGGAGTTTGAAATGAAATAGATGCGGTTGCTGCGCCTGGTTGAGGAGAAGAGAAGAGGAGGGGAACAACAAGCTACTCACAAGTCGCAGATGAGAAGGCTTAAAGCGAGTTAAGTCACTTCTGTGGTTGCGACCAAGTGGCCTACCCCACAAGCTCTCCACAGAAACTGAACTCCTCAAACAACTCCAAAAAACCAAAAGCCGGACTCCCCATGGCAGACTCTTTTTTTCTGATGTTGTATCTGCAAAGTAAAGAAAGAAAAAAGAGATGAATTTCAGTTTTATGGTTAGCGCATTAAAATGGAGACAGAGCGGAGTAGAGTTATGGCGTGGGCCAGACTATTCCCGAGTGCCATGTAATGGCCAAGACCAATGAGCATGTAAACGACTCTCGACTCAACTCGACTCGACTCGATTCATGTGGGAAGCTATAGAAGTTTCTCGCTCTATCTCTCTCTCTTTCTTTGTTCGCAGATCTGTCAGCATTATGATAAATTATCAAAGTTTCGCAGTTGATTAGATCATTATTAAATAACAGTAGATCAACAAAACATTTGATTGCTCTCAGCAAGCAAGCGAGCTGTTCATTAGGTCATTAGATTGTGCCTCAAGTTGTGTAAGATTTCACAGATACAGATCATTAGTTTGCAGTGCCAAAAAACTGGTTTCGACAGGCCAGCAAAACAATTGGCTCAATTCGAGTAATGAAAGAGTGCGTCTAAATCAATCGGCTGGTTTGTATGTAGAAAGAGCTTTGCATTTCTATTGCTGTTTAATGGCGTGCAATGAGTAATAATCAAGTGTGAATGAAAAATGGAAATTGTGAGTCAGAAAAGTGGTGAATATTTAGAGTTTTATTCGGTTTTTTTTATTAGGTTTTTATTTGAAAGATATTGTAATACGATGTGGCTATTATTTCTGGAATTGTTTGCGTTTAATAATAAATCTAATGAAGGAACATAAACGAATTAACTAAATACAGATCTTTTTTAACTTAAATTTCATATTTCAATAAAATGTCTGCATTTCGTTTAAATAAATTTTTCTAACTCAATCCCTTTACATATTTAATGAATACATTTAAATTAGTCAAACATTCTCTATACTTACTTGCATTTTTCGTACATCAACATCTTATACACAACTTCTGCAGCCTCCCTCGCTTACAGTAGCACTTTGAGTACGTTCACACGGAAGTGCAATGCATATAAAAGAGTCATGAAAGTGATACAGTAGAGCCTAGTCTAGCGAGCAAAATGTTGCCTGTCAATGTCCTTCAAGTCCTGACAACGGAAGTGACAGGATTACCGGGCCACTTGAACACGATTAATGTGCGACGCCGATTCAAATCGACTTCGAGTTCAAGTACCGAGTATGTGTCTCTTGTGGACAATATTGCAAATGAATCGGCTGCATATTGTCGCACTTCCGCATTTGATGTGCCTGCTTAATCAGTTGATTGCCGTCTCTCTTATGTTACTAATCGTCTATCGTTATCGGTGCGTGCAGATAGCAAAATGAAGCAGCAACTGGAGCATCGGCTATCGGCTTATTCATCTACTATCTGTCTTGTTGGTCGGCCGCTTAGTTCAATCATTCGCACGTGCTTGGTTTAACGTTGAACGTTCAACGTTCAATTTGCCTAAATGCAATTTGCATACATTTAAGTGCTGAGCGATTTCCCTTCGACTTCCCTCGACTCCCGCAACGTCTAAAATATTGCCTAGCTTCATTTATATTTGTTTATTTCTTGGGTTTTATTTTGGGAGGAAGGTACACTTTGGGTCACGTTTTTGATATTTCATTGAATCAAAACAAATTGCTGCCAGCCTGGCATGGCTTTAAATAAATAAATAAAAAAGCGGGCTCCATCGGCCAAAATCTTTGCAACGAGTTTCCAGTTGTTGGCTCGTTAGGCAAATGGCGCTCGGCAACCCAACTTGGCTATAAAAACAAAATAGCGAACGAACAAAAAATGTATCCAACCCATAAAAAATTAGATTAAACATCATAAAAATGTAAGTCAGACTCAATTAGATGGTCAAGATGGCAACCGTGCAAAATGCCCGAGAATAATAATAAACAGTAGTTAAAACTCTCTTTTCAATACCCAACACCAAATTGGCAATGCTTTTGCCATTCTTTTTAGCCATTTCTTATGGTTATGCTTCTGTCCGTCTGTCCGTCTGTTTGTTGGTCTGTTGTGCTGTTTCCTTGTTTTTCTTTCGCTTAGCACAGCTTTGGATTTTGTCTTGCCTCAGCACTTTACTAATTGACAATTTCAAGCAGTTTTTCTGCACCATAAAAACGAACTTTTCTAATAACCCAAAGTCAGTCATTTCGTCTAAGCCATTAAAAAATTAATTGCCCGCTTCCCTCGAGGGACATCTTCGACATCGACGACGACGACTTTCGGAACACGCCCCACACATCTCACATCGCTCTAATACCGCTTTTAGCCAGGCTAAAACGACCCGTCATCATCTCCGTTTGCGTCTCTGACCTCGTCACTCT
The DNA here is from genome assembly GCF_023558435.1 of Drosophila sulfurigaster albostrigata. NCBI lineage: Eukaryota > Metazoa > Arthropoda > Insecta > Diptera > Drosophilidae > Drosophila > Drosophila sulfurigaster. The sequence continues at coordinate 25,090,736 of NC_084881.1, forward strand.
GTTGTCGTGGTCGTGGTCGACGCTTTTTAAACCATTTGTTTCCCATCAGACCAGTGGAAAAAAAGGGCTTGCCGCTGTCCAAGTTGCCAAAAGCAAAACAAAGAGCCAAGAAAACCACCAGAGTTAAAGAAACACTCGACACAACAAGCAGACTAGGCTAGTAAATACCCTGTAGCTGTTAAAACTATAATTTTGTATTTTTTATATATATAATATACTTTTCACGTATACGTGTTTACATGACGTATACGTTATTAGTGCATTCAAGTTTTATCGAATGAAATTACTTCTAATAAATCATTTGGAAATTTGATTGTCAGTCTGTTGTCACATGTAATAATATAAATCAACTCAATATAATCTATATTGCCCTTATTTAATCATTATCACGTTGTCAATAAAATATACTTTATTCGCTGATTTTATATAGGGCATAGAAACGTTTAATTTTGCCACAAGCTTCTAAATTTGTATCGCTTCGTTTTGTTATTAGTCGTATTTTCTGTTTTCTGGTTTCTTTATTTTTCCATTTGTTTTTTTTTTTGCCATTGTCTCAAGTGCTTTGGCCAATTGTGCGCGGCTGACCTTTTGTAAGCACTTCTCTAATTGTGACAAGCTACAAGTGAACGATAGCGAAAAAGCTAGATATAGCCATGAGTGAGAGGGAGAGAGATAGTTCGTAGACGCTAGCAACCTGACGCCAATTTGCCGCAATTTTTTATTTATTTATTTTTTTGATTTTGTTTTTGGCTTTTTTTATTCGCGTGGGTCGCCGACTGCTGACTTTGACTGACGCAAGCTTCCAATTATATGTATTACTTTCCAATTTTATTTGCTGACACTAGAACATATGTACTATATTGTCTGATAACTCAGATGACGTCAGCGATGGCCACGATTAGATTATATGTATGAAGGTGTGTGTGTGTGTATTGAACATGCAAGGTTTATTTTCACAATTAAACTATTTACTTCCGGTCGCGGCTTTTCGCACATTTCCGTTCCCCACAATACGTGTGTGTGAGTGCGAGAAATACAAGTGAATCATTTATTAAGATAAGTCAAAGGTTTTTATTGAACACGCTTGATACATGAATGCACGAGCGATTGAGCCAAAACGAGCATATTGCACTTTATTACGAGTAAGTTGTCAGCTCACAGACAGCACTCAAACAATTTCCCATAAAAATGTCATACACTGCCGCGGGATCGTTTGGTTTTGTTGAGGAATATGTATAAGAAAGTAAACATAAGTTTGTAATTGGGGTTGAATTTGAACGCGTAAAAAGTAAGAAGTAAAACTTAGTATATTATAATATATAATTTAAGTATGACGACCATATTTTTCCTCAAATAATCTGTTTATATTTTATGAATATAAATAATAAGGTAGCAATTTTTAGTAACAAATTTACTACTATACACTTAAAACAGAGTTATAATATATGAAAACTTAAAAGCTGAGGTCCCTTAACTTTACTTAATCCTTCGTTAGTTTTTGTTGTGATTCATTTTGGTTGGGGTTCATTTTTAAAGTGAAAAAAATGCTTGTTAAGAACTCAGAATAATAACATTATAATAATAAATATATTATTCATATTCTTATCTCCTTATGAACACAAATAATATCAAAACAGCATGCAAATATTTGACACCTTAATTTTACTCACTTAACATTACTTTCATAGAAACAAACTCCTCTCGTACTTAATCCTCTGCATATAAAGTAAGGGTATTTAAGCTTTAGTTTCTCGTTAAGCATATTCTCCACTTTTTTATGGGCTTCATTTATGAATGACAAGCCGGCTCATCTTTTTCCCTTTTGCCAGTCCAAAAGCGCAAATGCAAACACTCTGCAAAAAGTTGTGACTGTTGTTGGAAAAAAGAGAATGCGGGAGAGATTGAGGAGCCCCCTACCCCCCAAAACGAGAGTGCTCAGTATATATGGCTACAGTGAACACTATAGCTTATAGTCGGCTCTGCGAGTTTTCGCACACAGTGCGCAAAATTTTAATGAGTTGGAAATTTAATATCAGCCAGCAGCAGATTGCAAAGGGGCAACATGAGTGGAGTGTGGAGTGGAGTGGAGTAGAGTAGAATGTGAGAGGCATAGCGAAGTGAAGTATAGGGAGATAGGGAGGGGGAAGGGGAATACCACTTTAACTGCGGTAGGTCGCTTGCCGAGGCGAACACAATTCAATTTGCAATGTGTTCTTAAAAAAATTTTAAATTTGCATTTAATTGAAAAATTAATGAAAAGCCGCAGAGACTAACTAACTAAGTGAAGTGACGTACTTGGCTGACTGCTTGACTGCCTCACTCTCAGCTAGCTGGCTAGACTTAAATGTATATTAATGGATATACGTAATTTTGTTTTTATTTCACTCACCTTGAACTTGAGTTCCGCCTCAATCGCCGCGGGGCTACAAAGAGAGCTTACTTAAGTAGCGTCGGCGGCGAACATCGTTTGTCTAATTCCCAACTTAATATATTGTATAATGCCTGTATATATACATATATATATTAATTTTGTCTGGTTCCATATCTGTGTTGTAGCATTTCCGTTGCGCACAATGCGCAATTTCTCTCAGATAAATCTCAGCTTTCAAATATATTTTTAGCAAATTGTCGTAGATTATTTATTTAATGTATGCAAAATGTTCTTTCCTCTTTTCAGTTCTAACGACTTTGCGACGTCTTTTTCGATTGTGTCGGGAACTCTTGTGCGGAAATGTAAGTTATTCCCCTCTTTCCATCAGATAACAAACTGTTCTTTACTTTAACCCAATTCCATTCGCACTATGAAATTGAGTTTAGTAAAGTTTTCCGTTTTTACGTGACGCGTAATTTCGTAATTTTATATGACGACCCGTTTATCATTAATTTATCCTCTCATCATATCACATGATCCGAAACTTAAACTTCACTTTACTGTCGTCGTCATCGTCTTTGGCTCGTAATAATAATTAGTCTTTATAGTAAACGTCGTGAAAAGTCGTTAAAATCTTGAAATGTGTGCACTTGTTGTTGTTTCTTCTTCCTTCGTGTTACGCTCTGTGTGTCTTCTAATTGTAGTTTAACTTTCTGACATAATTTATTGTGCTTTTCTAACTTTTTTGCTGCTCGTCTCTCTATTTCTCCCTTTTTTCCGTCTACCTGCAAAAGTTCCTAAAAATTCTGAGAATCTTTAAATTGCATTCTGAATAGCAAATTTGCTAAAAGGAGAGAGAGAAACAAGCGCTTAGCTTGTTGATTTATTATTATTGTATAGCTTAGAAATTTTTTTGTTGAGATGTTATTTATGTGTCCTTCAATTAGGAAATATTTTGAGATTGCAAAGAACTTGATAGTAGGAAAAAAGAAGAATGAAGGAGTAAAAAATAAACAATGAATATTCTGATTAATTGAGATGTTGCTTAAACATATTTCTGATAAGTAACAAAGAGAATCAACCTGACTGACTATATTAGAATTCAGTTTAATTGCATTAATAATCTTTGTGTTTTTCAACCTATATTTATTATACAAAGTTCAAAAAGACAGTTCAAGCGCCTCTAAGCTGATTGCACATGCAACTCTCATAACACCTATTACAAATATAGAGGCGAAAAAAGCAAATATTGCCAATGAGATGGCATGTCATTCTAGGGTTTATACCTGCCTGCCTTATGTAAGAGATTAAAGATACGGCTTGTTTAGTTGAGTTACACAACATGCGACAAACATGTGGAATATGCATTTAACACATATAAAATGTTATATAGACACTCTATAATCATTTGCAAATAACCGTAAATACAGCTTTTCGTCGTCACGTTGAATATGAAATTGAATTGTTGGTGGAAGTCGTTGACGTCGTCATCGTCATCGTCTGTGAGATTCTTGGGAACTTGACGATCGCACAGAGACAGAGACAGAGACACAGACTGAGAACATGTGACCTCCAGAAGTTCTGCAGTCGTCGGGCTTGTTTATAAATATAGTATTGTGAGAACGAAAATTCGTATTGATATCAGCATTAAAAATAATTATAATGACTATAATCATAGTGAATTTGTATTGTGAGTATTTTGATGTCTGTATATGGCTGCATCAACAACTTTTATTATTGTTTTGGAGTTATGTATTTTTAACTATATTCGCACACTCTTAACTGACATCATCATCATAAAGTGCATTGCCATGTTGATCGTTTATAATATTTTCACGCTTTCTGCTTCGAGCCTTTAATTTAAGCGTCATTCCATTTATAATATTTTTGTATACCCTGTACACAGCCAGAAAAAGGCTTAAAGTGACTAATTGGATGTTTAAAATTTTTGAAAATTATATTTAGATATTATGTGTTTCGCTTAGTTATAACTCACATTTGTTTTGTTAAGCTTCCATATTAATGATCATAGCATTCTTCAGTCGAGTATTCTCATTTCACATGTTGCTTGTACGATTAATTAAATATTTTGCTATTTTGATTTATTGAGCAACATTTTTCGTTGGTCAAAATATGCCTCGAGGGTTTTTTGTGTTTGCTTTGGTTTTAGTTTTGTTTACCAAATTTCAAATCTACCGAGATTATGCAAAATAATAATAGTAATAAAATTTAAAGCAAACAATTTTTTGTTCTATGTTTGTATATGCAAATTATGCTGAAAAACCATTAATTTATAAGCAAATAAGAGACAGCAAAAACATTTATTTGTTTAAGCTGGCGAATTTATGTTAGTTTTTGTGATTCAACTAAATTGCAATAATTAAACTTTGTGTGAGTGTGAGAAGAGCACAATTATTATTTAAATTTGTAATTACAAGTGTTGCAAGTGATTTAGCAAAACGGCCATTTAATGACTTTTGTTATAAAATAATTTCATTTAATTAAATTAAATACCTGTGCAATTTGCTGGGAAAATGTTGGAAAAATGTTAAGTGAATTGCAGTTAAGTAATGTGGTTACAGCTTACAGCTTACAGCTTGCAGTTGTCAAATATTTATCTCATTTCCCACATGCAAATATTTATCCAGTTACGATCTCAATTTGAAGGCTTGCCCAAGTTTACATTCCTTTCCCCGTGTTTTTATTTTTTTGTCGAAGCTGTTGGCTACCCACGGACAGGTGGAATTGTAAATTGCAAATTGCAATTCCAATGATATTAGCATTGCTTTAGTAAACCGCACAAAAAAATGCGTCGATGCATTGGCAAAAGTTGTTTTTTTTTTGTTTTTGTCAAGAGTTGCGTAGCCCACGAGCCAAAAGATATCAAAATTGGGTTAAGCAACTTGTAGTTGTTGAAGTTGTTTGCTTGGTATCTCACTTTTTTTTTTGTTCATTTGTTGAATGAAAATGAAAGCAGGTCTCGCAAATCAGAATACAAGTCGCAGTTGCTCCATGTGGGCCCCAGATTTTCGCCTGCTTGTGAAAGTGAAAACTGAGATGAAAAACGAAACGAAGTGAAGTGAAGAAAAACCTGCAATCTGCTGGACATAAACAAAATGCCTAGCGTACACTTGCCTCATTACAGCAAATTTGTTTATTTTGCTTTGCTTTCATTATCTGCTGTATCTAATGGTCATGTTGTGGTTCTCCATCTCTAACTTCTCTTCTCTTTGGTTGTGCCACAATCACAGAAGATCTCTGTGCGTTCGAGGTGCGAATGGACGTGGGAGTGAGAGTCAAATTTGTCTAGACCGAGAAAGTTTTTGGTCGAAACAGTTCAAACAGGTGTAACCCAAGAAAAAAAAAGACAGACAGAAAAAAAAACAGAAGACATTTGGACATTTGTGCCAATGTTGTTAGACGTCTTTGGCACAACATGTAAAGGATTAGGGAGTCTCGGCTCATTTGCATGACAAGCTGTCGGAAGTCATCGATTCACGCAATATGCCCCAAAACATGGCACGATCGTAGATACGAGATCTATGTTTGTTTATTGACTCTACTGCACATTAACTGTTAACCTGTTTGGCTCTTGGTTTTTGGTTTTGGGTTGTGGCCATCATCTCGCATCACAACTGATCTGGGCAGCTTCCGAGTCTTTTTCTCTCTCTCTCTCTGCTTTCTACCCTAACCAGTTTATTTCTTTACAGATTTATTGCCAATATTCACTTTTTTTTTGTACAATTTTTTCTTCTTTTTTATATTTTATACAAATTGCTGGAACAATTTCTGTGGTTTGGTTTCTCAGGCGAAAGTCGTTGGCTTAATTTGGGTGCCTTTGTTGTTGTTGTTGTTGTTGTTAAGGCGTTGTCCCAACTCTAATTCGAGCAATGTAACTTTAAGAGCAAAACTTTAATTAAAGCGATTGCAGCGCGGCACGATTTCGATTTCCAGCTAAAAGCCGCAACTCGAGCAACATTGTTGAGCGTGCCTATCATTAGGCCATGTTGCATTATACAAGTACTTTGTAGCAATCATATCACAACAACATGAATTTGGGTTGGAATTATGATTAAATAAGCCAGATTGCCATGGAAATGATAATATTAAAGGGAAAATTTATTTAACAATTTATTTATTTAACCTGGAAACTTAAAATATTTTCATATTTAATAGTGGCAAATATTTGTAGAATGTAGAATTTTAATTAAAATGCATCGCATGCAAATGTAATTGGCTTCTCTAATTACAATTTTTTCTCGCATATTTTTCTCTACTTTCCCACAATGCATAGAAATGTTTTACACAATTTATTACACATTTATTAAACAAAAGTAACCATGGCAAAAAAAAAGTAATATGCAAATAAAACAAAAGCCAGCTGCGAGTTCATTGTTTAAGGGCTGTCAATATGAAATACGCATAAATCTTAAATAGGCCGAGGACAGGTTTTTGGGGGAAATTGAACTTATGGGCGGATTGCCTGCCGAATATAGATGTGGGCCACTTATTTGCATAGATTGGCATTTTTTTCGTTTATGTGCCAAAATAAATTTCTATCCATGCGTTTGACTTTTTTTTTGGTTTACGTCCCATTCAATATGTCACGTGACGCTGAAAGTCAACTCAATATTTTTGTCCCAATGTCCCATGTGCAGTTGACACGATATGGTCTATATACATATATACTATATATAGTATTGATGTTGTGTGGATTTGTTTTGTATGCTTTCGGCGCTTGTCATCAATATCATGGCAACACATCAATAAAATTCAGGCTTGGCTCTGCCAGCTAAATTTGTGTGTGCACGCTTTTTCTTATCAAACAAACATGTGAAAAACCTGCCGCTAGAAATACTCGACTAAGAGATATGCTGTAAATTGGAATTGGTTACGGAATTCTAATAAAATACTTTGGAATTATAAAGTAAGAAATATTGGCATTCAAAAACTAACTTTACTCAAATGATTCTTTCTTTACTTAAAACTATATCATTCCTTTTTTCACACATAAACGGAGTATTTCAATTGGTAACTCATCGCATTGGAATGCAGTTTGTTGAGTTTTTCAAACTTTTAATTAGTTTTCGATGGGAGCTGTGTGTGTATGTGTGTGTGTATTGTCGGGAAGCTGTAAAATTTGACGATGAAATGCCTTTGAGTTATGCGATACGACGACGAAAAACTGGTTGCATATGAACCACAGGAAACATGCGATTTGAATCCGGTTTTTTTTTGGACTTTTGCAGGCAGGTGACTTTTTGATTTTGGCATCAGAACTTGTTCTCCCTCTCCGCTCTCCGCTCTCTTCTCTCTTTCTTTCCCTCTTGCTGCCTTTCACACGCACTCTCTTCTCTCTCATTTTGTGTGTGTGTGAAAATTAACGCAAATTTGCTAAACGAAAACCAAACTGTGGGAATGCGAAATAACAAAAAAAAATTGTATTTATTAATTTATTTTACTTTTAACAAAAGCGCGTTAATTCCGCCCAAGCGTCAATAAGGCGACCTTAGCAAGTCATCAAAAAAATACAAAAATAGCGGTTTGCAATTTGAAAATCGCTCACGTTTGCAAGGCCCTTGAATAGAGGAGAAACAAACAAGCACGAAGACAAATATATATCTATAGTGTACATATTATGAACATACGTGAATAAGCCGCTTTATAATCCCCTTGGATATACATACAACACATAGTGCGGACATGACATCAAAGTCACTGTTTTGGTCGACAATTGTCAATTGTTCATTGAATTGCATGCTAATTAGCAATTGACTGATTGACTGATTGATATATGATTGATGTGGTCGAACAGCTTAAAGGTCTTACAATTTGCTGCCGTTACATTTTAATTCACACCCACAACACAAACACTTACTTTTCGGTTGCCAAGCTACCGCCAAAAAAATAAAATAAAATAAAGTAAAAACTCATGCGGGTCTTTGGCAATTGCAAAGTTTTCGCTTTCAGCATTTGAAGGTCTTGTCCAAGAAGAGAAAAAAAATATGCTGAAAAAAAGTAAAAACTGGCCTTTTATATCTCAGTGTGTCGTGTGCATTGTATTTTTTATATAGATATTTTTGAACAACTTTTTTTTTTGTATGACTTTGCTGGCCTTTGCAGTGACAACAAAGGCCACACAATGTGCGTTTCTTAAAGTTTTGGGCGCCAGAAAGAAAGTTGCAATACCCTGTAACACGGGTATGAAGAGGACGTTGTATAGTTAATAACATTATAAGCAGATTATGATAATTTTATGATAAGTTGATGAAGTAGTTTTTAAGAGTTAAAGCGAGAAAAAATTTGAGATTAAGTCGCTGATTTGTTTAATTTTTAGGAGTTTGTTAAGTATTTGAATTCAATTTTTAGTTCTTATACCCACTTCGCGTAAGGTTGACGGGTATTATTGCATTGTGCCTGCAGGAAATGTATGTAAGAGGCAGAAGGAGGCAACTTCGATACTATAAAGTATATAGTTTTTGATCAGCGTCAACAGCCGAAAAGATAAAGCCATGTCCGCCTGTCTTAATGGTATATTTTTAACTCTATAGCATATTTTGAATGTAGCTCTATATAAATATACCAAATGTGGCCTTTGGTATATTTTTTTTGCTGTATTTTAATTCGGTATATTTTAAGCATAATTTCTCACCGGGTATTTCACAGTCGAGCACACTCAACTGTAGCTTTCTTACTTGCTATGAATTGTTATATAAATAAATACATATTTATTTATTTATTATTTCTTGCTTAGAATTCAATTCAATAAATGTATATGCATATATAAATAAATGTAGTTTTTATATGTAGTGCGTATTCTTTTAATAAATTAAATTTTGCTACATTCAAAACATTTTTGTTGTCTATCTGGACTGAAGCACTGTAAATAGACATGGATCAAAGTCAGTTGAGTGATAGGTGTGGTCAATTTGTGGCCAGGCAGGCACCTTATATGTAGAAAAGCCACACTGAGTCTTGTCAGTAATTAGACATGCATAGCAAATAGTGAGCTACACACACACACACACACACACACTCTTACTGACTTTGAGGTGTTTGGGTTGTGTGAGGTTTTCGATCTACTGCAGATGTCGCTGGTATTTTTATGGCTCTCGCCTGACCATAAAATAAAAACTCAACATAATTGACTTTCACTCTTAATTTTTATTTTATTTATACACATTTTTTTGCTTTACACACACACACACAGCGAACGAACATTGATCTCGTAGAGCATTTGGCGTGTCCAGCGGCTGTTTGATGGATGCTGCCACAAAACTCAGAAGCCAAGCCACAATCCACAAGCCGCAAGAGATTCCAGCTTCAAGTCCAAGACCAAGTCGATTGAATTTCACTTTTCAAAATGTTGACTGTTGATTTGATTTCGGGCCTCTGATTAGCATAAATTTGATGTTCATTTGATGGCATTAATTGCTCGTCCGTATCGAATAATTTTTGCGAGTTCATCAATCAGCCAATCAATAAATCAATCTCTGTCATGATTGTCATTCGGATACACACACATGCAATGAATGTTTTGCACGTCACTTTTTTTTTTTGCTTTTTATGAGTTTTTTTGACGCTGAGATGCCGCAATTAGTGGAAAATTTGCAACCGGTTCACAAATCGATCTCTTGCCTGTGGCATGCAACATGCATAGAGGCCATGATTTGCATGACTCCCAAACCGAGCAGCAGCAGCCACTCTGCAACAGCAACAACAACTCTTCCGTTGCAGCTTCTTCGTTGGTTCATCGTTAGTTTTGTTGGCGAAATTCTGTGCAAGTTTTATTTGGGAACTTCTGGAAATGCTGCAGCATCTGCCAAGTTAATTTTACATATTGCCACATTCGATGTGGCCGCCGTTTGTTGCTCTCTGCGTTGTTGCCTCCAGCTCATTACAATGACTGCGCAAATGCAGCGCAATTCTCGCTGCTCCCTCCGCTCTCCTCTCCGTTCCCTTCTTTGCCGCCCTTCTGCCCAACCCATTCCATTGTTAACGCGCAACTTTGCTGCTTACTTTGTTGCTGCTTCTATTGTTGTTGTTGTTGTTGTTTTGATGGCGGCTGCTGCTGCTGCTGTTGTTGCATTCATCGTGTTGACAACAAATGGCACTAAATTTTTGGCGTTGCATAATAAACTCGACGACGACGACGACGACGTTGTCGCTGATGATGCGCTCAAAATAGCAACAGCAAATGCAATTCACTGGGTGGCCAGAGGCATGCACCATGTGGCAAACGGGGCTTCTCGGTGCGAGGCTGAAATCAAGGGACCCAGCTGCAGATGCAGTTCAGCGACGAAGACAATAACTTTTTCCTATGATGACATTATTCACGTGAAAAGTTAAACCGCCTTCACTATGAAAAATCATTGAAGGAAGTAAGAGAGGGGGGAAAGGGGGAAGGCAAAAGTCTGTGTGGAGAAATGTGTGTGGGATAGGTTAAGGCATTGATTTTGGCATATATTAAAGACACAGCTGGGCTGTCTGGTTTGGCAAGTTATTTTTATACCAAAGAAAACTAAAGGTTATGGGTTAAAGAATACAAGGACAGTAAAAATGAAAGAAAGAAAGCGAATTCTTTAATCAAATATTAAATTATTATTAAATTCCAAAGTAGTTTAATACTTTTTAATACTGTAATTTTTTGTAATTTCTTATTAAATGTTTTACTACTCTGAAAATGTAAATCATAACAAATTTGTTGCAATTCTATGAATGTTTAAATATTTTGCGTATATTCTAAATTTTTCAAATATTCAACACACTATTCGCTTTCTATATTTCTGTTATCATTTCAGAAATTTCTAAAACAAATGCTTTCTACATTTTTCTCAGCAATTCTCATTCATACTTCTCTTTCATATTTTTTAATTAAATTTCTAAAATACTCAGAAACCTATATCAATTTCAATTTCATTGTGAATCCAACAGCAAGCTGTGTAGGATTCATTCACCTGCTGCAGCTTGTTTATTTTTGCCCCAAAGCCAAACTATTTTATGGTTTGCACACATGATTCTAAGACGCTTCGTCTCAGTTGGTGTCAAAATAATAATACGATATTGCATTTGATATCATTTCATTTATGGAATTCACAAGTTCGCAAAGTCTGCATGTAAAATGAGTATTTGTTGTCTCATCTGTGTGTTTGCTGCTGTTCGCTTTGAGCACATTTATCTGGCTGGTCTCATAACTCAATTCCTGACTGAGTCCAGGAAGCAACCCTTTTGTGAAATGAACTTTCTGAGTGAAGTTGCTCGTTGGACTTGCACAACATTGACAACATTTCACACAGGGCTGTGCTCTGCTGTTGCATATTGCAAATGGCAAGCTTAAGAGCTGCTGAGTGTTGAAGTTGAAGTTGCAGTCGCAGTTGCAGCTGCAGCAAGCAAAACTGCAGCTGTAGTAAGAGTTGTCTTTTTGGAGTGCCAACTGTCAAGCATGGGGTTTTGCAATCAGTGAAAAGCAGCCGGAATATGCTTGGCTCTGAGTAACATTCATGACTTTTGCCATATCCATGGCGCGCATCTCTCAGCACATGCGAATAAAGTACAGAGAAAGAGGCAGAGAGAGGCAGAGAAAAAGGAGAGAAAGAGCAGCTTCATAGGGTCTTTTATTTTTTGGGTTTCCATGTCACACGACAAGACGACAACTCTATCTGTCTATCGCAATTTTCCCTCAGACTGCATCTCTCACCCAATCTGTTTTTTTCTTCTGCCTCTGCATCTGCCTACTCGCCTACTCGTCTGGCAAATGATGCGCAATTTGGCGTGGGATTTGTGTAGTGTATGCGACCCAAAGACAAGTGAAACTAATTTACCTCGGCCCAGAAAACTGGCAAACAAAGTCAACTCTTAAATTGTGTCAAATGCCGTTCAATTAAGTCGCGCTTGCACAATGATAAGCGAGACATGGGATCGCTCATAACAATAGACAGCAGCCGCAGGGTCTCCACTCCACTTCACTCCATCATGTTGGCTTCCCACCTAGAGAGACCCCTGAGGTGTGAACTGGGCGTGGTGCCAGCTGGATTGATGCCGCCATTCAACACACACACACACACACACAGACTAACAAAAAGGCCCTCCCGGGCTAGAGTCATCTGAAACCCGCGTTGCCTGCTTCTAATCAAGCACGTAAATAAAGTTAAAGTTGATACATCTAGCCCAGAACTACATGGGACAGGTTCAGGCTCAGCACTCGGTGCTCGGGCTTTGCAAAATAGCTCCAGCTAACCCCACAGCTCAATTGCCTTCGGGGCGAGTGACATCAAATCAATGGGCAAACTCACCTACTACATACGTTACGTTGCGAGCCCTCGTCCAGGCTGGCTGGAGGGGCTTCGACAAAAGCGACCAAATGACAACATCAACAGCGACAACATATGTGTCCCTTCCTCATTCACTGAGAGAAATGGGGGGTTCAAATAATGAATGTGAAGTTGACGAAGAGCAAAGCAACAGCAACTTTTAGAAAAGTTTAAGGTAGCTTAAACATAAATAGAAAGAATAAAAAAATATATATACATAAAATACATTGATTAACATATTCTTCAATTATATAAAAAGTATTAAACTTACTATATACAATATCTCAATGAAGATTTTCTAAGATTGTCGATTATATTTCAGAGCTTAAAACTAAGAGACTTTAAGCAACCAAAATATATTTGTATTAAAAAATAACTCATAATTGAAAAAGAAAACAAACGAATTTTTAAAAAAATTCTGAACTTTACATAAAGATTAAACCAATTATCATTCTTTAAAATACACAATGAAACAATTCTCTGCTTTAACTCCACCAAACTCATCTATCGCTTTCTTTACCTAACCTTCTGCGAACTTTAAACAAGGACTAACATTAAAGAGGGAGACAACTTTAAAGAAATTCTTCCACAAGGAATCAATGCACTTCACTATCACATCTTTCGCTTACCCCCAACTTATCTCAGTGTATAGTTAAACTAGTATGAGCATGTGTATTGTCTACTTGAAGAATAAATATAGTCGTAGCTTTACCCTGCGGCAAACTACAATAAAAAATTGTTGGTCGTATGCAACATTTGATTAGCTTTGTGAAAGGGGGAGGAGTTCTTCTTCTTCTCCCTTCCATGTTGCTTCTGCTGCTGCCAAACTGCGGCAACAATGGTAAAATAGTGAAATGGATATAGTACTCGTATGGAGGAGTAGCATATTGCCACTGAGTGCACTTCGGGGGCGACTAGCAATTAGAGGTTGAAGTTAACTTGGCTATGAGATTACTTCGAGTCGTACTTGCATAACCAAAGAGAGACGCACTCTCAACCACGGACCCCGGACTGTCGACGTTGTGTATCGTTAGTTCAGTTAATGTACGACAATGTTTTGCTACTGCAGTAAGCAGAGCAACAACAACAACAACTTGTACTACTAAAATAACAACAACAACAACAAGAACGACTGTGCAATGTTAAGTTTGGTGGAGCTAAAACTTCAAGTTTGAGTGCGCCTCAAGTGCAACGATGTGTGGCGTTCAACATGGAACTAAAGCTGGAGCTGCAAGAGCTGCGAAAATCTTCAAAATGTTGTTATTGTTATTGTTACTTGTTTTGTGTTATTTGCGGTTGGTCAGAGGTGAAAACTTGAGTTTATTTCCAAAATTGTTACATACACACACAATTGTTGCTTCAACTTTTCGGAAGCTACAAATATATGTCGTAAAGTTGAGAATTAGTCGAGTAACAAAGTCAATATAAAGTTGGCTTTATAATCGGCTTAAAGCAGTATTTATTTTAGAGCAATTAGTTAATAAATTGAACGAGATAATGACTTTAAAAAGAAAACGTTTTGCTGTGCTGCTCTTTAAGCAATATTTACTGACAACAAATTGGCCACAAAGTTTTGCACAACATTTTTGAGAAAGAATGTGGGCCACAAATGCCAGCAATTTATTTTCCCTTTTAAAGACTTAAAGCCCTTCAAAATTATTGCCAATTGGCACAAGCTTCACATGCAGTCGATTCCCATCGTTTAGGCCAAGAAACCTAGATAACTTAATTAAAGTCAAAATCAATCTGCATATGCTGATGAGAGGCAAACAACGTGATGCCAACAAAAATCTCTGTATCACAAGCAGTCCCAAATAAAGCAACAACGACAACGACAAAGGCAACAGCAACAATGACAACAACAACAACGGTGAACAAATGTACAACATACACACACATCCGCTTATCGCGATAAATCAAAGCCACGAGTGCTGTTAATTTTCCAAGAAAAATCTCAATGCCAGAAGGGGACATGGAGCTCAGGGGTTCCCCACAAATGGAAGTTCTAACCAAAAACGAGTGCGTGAGAGTGTGTAATTGTGTATGTGTGTGAGTGTGTTGTGTGTGCTTGTGTCTTTGTGTATGAGTGCACATAAAAACAAGTTGAATTTATGTTTTCACGGCAAAAATTATCTTAAACAAGCGACGATGTTACTCTCAGTATCTCTCACTCCCAGCAGTCGCACTCTCCGTGTCTCTGTCTCTGTTGAATGTATCTCGTGTTGTGGCAAGTTTGCTAATTCTAATTAAAAGCAACAGCAAGTGAAGTTGTACGACTTCAACAAAAAATAAGAGTCAAGCGAGTGCCCAAGTCAAGCGGAAAATTATCAACACAAAACTGTGGGCAGCTCTCTCTCTGTCTATCTGCCTCTCAAATAAAAACATCTGAGAATCCACAAAGCCAAAAGAACTTCTGCTTCGTCTGCGTCTAAGAAAGAAGCTGCCAAACGCCTTAATTTGCACGAAAAAAATACGTTTAAATGCTAAGCAATGATGAGCTATAAAATGCGCTTTAATTTAAGCAAGCTTTCAAAAGAAAATGAATCAAAGTTAATTTTTAGCTAATATTAAATAAAAGTGTTGAAAAATTTGAAAAGAAATTTTTTTTCTAAAAAATGTATAAATTCTTATTATTTATTATCCAACATGGCAGCTTAACCAGTATATAGGAAAAGAAATAGTAATTGGTCTTAAGTATTACATTTTTACAGGTATATTCTTCTTAATATTGAATTAAGAAATCTCGTTGAAAGAACTATGTTATTATTTAAAAATTACATTTTTCACATTTCTATCATACCCGCTTTATGTTGACATAATTTTGCAGGGTGTGAAAAATAGAATGAATGAAGAAAGAAATTAAATTGTGCACATTTCCGTGTGACGGAAATTGCCCAAGTTTGTCACATGAAAGGCCATACACGAATAAAACCATAACCACAACAATAACATCAGCTGAGCTACAGCAACAACAACAACAACAACAATGGCGAAAGCCATTTAGGGGCTTTATATTTTTGGCGCAAAAAGTTTTGTGCTCACATCCTCCGCAAAATGTTTGGCCTCTGGGCGGGAACGTGAAAATCTGCTTAAAATTAAGCATCATATTTTGCACGTCTCTCTTTTACCGTGCCACGCCCACCCTCCCACACACACACACCATGGCTGGCTGGCAGGTGTAAATTATGTATATTAATTTATGCGTTTTGATTCAACAAAATAATCATAATAATAACAACAACAACACAACATTATTCGCATTTGGCATTTTAATTGAATTCGCTGTAAATTAGCTCGAATTATGTAAATTCTGAAATTCCCATGTAATTTGCCTTTTGCTAATTTCATTAATTTAAATGCAATATTAATACACCACAGCTGGACACAACTGCATGCTCAGCGTATCGCATAATTCAAATCAAAGTTCCGAATTTAGTGACTTCGATGTACAATTTGGCAACAATTTCTTAATTTATGGCGCACAATAAATCACAATTTATAACTGGTATGCTAATGTTTTGAGTCTATAATTCTGCATTAAAATTCTGAAAAATAAGACCAAAGTTAGAGAGGAAATTACGTATTTATTTGGAGTAGTAAAAAATGAAATAAATAAAAAATATAATAGATAAATTAGGAGGCAACGAATTGTTCAACATATTCATCCTATAGTTGTTATACCAAATTTATATAGTATATTGTGTGTAACATAAATTTTTATACTGGTACCCATAGGGTAGAAGGGTATATATATGTAAGAGGCAGAAGGAGGAACCTCCAATCCTATAAAGTATATATATTCTTGATCAGGGTCAACAGATGCTAATTGCATTGGCTGAAAATCTGATATATTTTAGACTCTATAGTATATTTTGAAAGTATAACTAATTTGTAGAATTTGTTTAGTATATTACAATTCAGAATTAGATTTTTTCGGTATATTTTAAATATACAACTATGTATATCGATATACAAAATATTTATTATAGTATTTTAGTATATTTTAGGATTGTCATGTATTAATTTTGGTATTTAATATAGTATCATAGTATATTTTAGTATTGTTATGTATACAAGCTCGGTATATTTTTAGAATATGTTTTTATTGAATATGGGTAATGGGTATCTTTTAGTCAAGCGCACTTGACTTTCTTACTTGCAGTATATACAAATAAATCTGTGATGTGATGTGACTATAAAATTATATTAAATTCGAAATAAGAAAACTGGCTTAAAATAATATAATTAAAATAAATTTTATGTATTTTTTTCATTTTTTGAAAAAATTCATCACTTTTGTTAGTGAGAAATAAATTTGAAAATTTATGAATAATGTTCTCCAAAATATATTTAATTTGTTTATTTTGCTGTTTATTGAGTGCATGCAAAATATTCATGTATGCAAATTAAAGCAAACCCAATTTTAGAAACAATAATAAACCACATTATTTAAATTTGCAAAGAATAGCCTGCGGCCAAAGACTTTATTACCATTGAAGTCATAAAGCAGTTGGTTATTTTAGCAAGTCAGCAACATTTTTGGGTTTATCTTGAACTGTCATGCAACTTGAATTTGCCACATCTCGGTTAATGCCGCACTTGAAACAAGCAAAACGTTGGCTGACCTCAAAGGGTCAGAGTAATAAAAATAAATAAGCGTCACCCATTCTTGACTCGAACACAAAATGTGTATTTATGTATCTACTTTATTATTTGTCCAACAATTAAGTGACAGCTGCATGCGTGTGTGTGTGAGTGTGTGTGTGTGAATGTCTCTCTTTGCATCTTGCTTTTTTCAACATTATTATCGTGATGAGCATGATGAGTAACTGCTAAGCTGACAAACGGAATGACAAATTGTAAAGGGACAATTGTTGTTACTGTTTTGCGCTTTGAGTGTATCCATGCTTATGTAGCGGGTACTCATACACTCACATACACACTCACACACATACGCTCACGTCATGCTTTGGCTTTGGCTTTGGTTGGTTAACTTGTCTCTGGTTAGTTGAATTGCTTGTGCTTACTTTTTCAATTTGTGTGTGTGCGACGCTTGCATTGCCATAATTGCCACACTGCCACACAGATGTACGAGTACGAGTCTGTGTGTGCCGCACCACGTGCAACTGCAACTGCTGCAAGATGACTCGGCTGCTTCTTTTGATGCCGTCGCTTTGGAGTTGTGCGTGCAGCTGTTTGTTGATTTCTTTCAATCTTTTGCTGTTTGTTTACTTGTATGTTTGTTGCCCTTCTTCAACGTGTTGTTGCTGCTGCTGTTGCTGTTGCTGTTGTCATTGTTGCCGCCGTTGCTACTTCTGTTGCTATGTTGCTGTGTTGCTGTGTTGCTGTCTGCACACAGTTGCTTTAATTATTGTCAGCCAAACTGTCGCTGCAACGGTCGCCTGCATGTGCTATATTTGTGTATGATTGCGTGTGTGTGTTTACTTACTTACTTTATTTATATTTATATCTGTTTCCGACTTTTAATTAATTTATGCGCCTTGCCTTCCCCCAAGCGCTTAAACAGTGCGTTAAATTCAGCCCGCTGGCAACGCTACACTGCAATTCAATTATCTTTCACATATGCATACACTCAACAAAGAAACGTTGTTAATCTGCAAGACTTTTGCCACTTTAATTGAAATAATAATTACAAAACTAGCTATTTTATTATAGTTCTATATAAAAATGAGAAAAATTAGGAACAACAAAATTTGAGAAGAAAAACTCCAAATAAAAACATTTTTAAATTTAGAAAGGAAATAAATAATAAAATTTATTAATGAATAAAATCATTTCAATATTTTAAATTCATTCGAAACTAAATTTCAAACTCAATAGTAAATTAATTCATAATTTAATAGTAAATTAATTAATTTAAAAATATTAAATTTGATATTCAAACACATACAATAAATTAAGAAATTAATATATTTTTGTCAGCAGTTATTAAGTAAATCTGCACATTTATTTCTATAGTATAAATATTATTATTATATTCTATATATTTAACAGTAAAAATATCTTTATTTTATTTTGTTTCGAGTACTTTAGTATTATAATTAATTACTAATATATTTCTATTCTACAGTAAAAACAATTTTTTTGTGTGGTATTTTAGTTTATTGAAAGATTTCATTCATCCATAAAAAGCCACAAATGATTTGTGAATGAACTGCAGAACTTGATGTCACACAATTCACCGCAAAATATTAAAATTATTTTGACTAATCGTTTTCATTAATAATAAATGGAAATTTGTCACCTTTCTCATTCAACAATTCAACTTATTTTGTTGTGGTGACAGTGAGTCATTTTCCTTATTATTAAATTGCAAATAACTTTTACCAGCTTATGACATAATGACTAAATAGTTAACTGCTTACGTAAAACACATTTTAATAAATGTTTTCATGCATATTTAAATAAATAATCTCCTTTTATGTAATGTTCGCTTTTGCTGCTCATTGTGTTACATAGTTTTAAAGCTGACTTCCAATGGCTTTATTGAGTTGCTATTGGTTAGTGTTGTTGTTTTTTCTTTAACAGATTGATCAAACAATGCCAATAAAAACAATAAAGGCAACACAACAACAAACAGCCAGACTAAAGTCATATGTCAATTGGTTAATTAAAAGAGTTGACGACGATAACCTTTAATGTCAGTTTCATGCATTTTTCTCATGCTATATTTTTCGTATCTTTCTCTTTTGTCGCTCGATTGTGGTTTTGTATGTTTTTGTTTTACAAATTTGCTTTATTATTATTTCAAATACATTTTCAAGTTGATACATATATATATGTTAATGAGACTTCAACATGTTCTGCCTATAACTTTGATTGTTTGCCAATGACAGGCGAGTGCGTAATTAGCCTGTCCTTACAAATACAAATAAAATTGTATGAATAATGAAAACAAAACTCACTTTTTCATGCAAATTATACAATAATAATAAATGTGAAATTTCGCTCTCTTTTTCATTGCAGCTAAATAAATTTCGTTGGTGAAGAAGAAATCTTAAATTATGGTGAGTAAATAGGGAGCTAATTGGGGTCTCTTTTGCAACATTTCACATGGCAATTACATGCTAAAAAGAAGTAGAAAACAAGAAGGAAAAAGTGGGGAAAATTAACATAAAAAATTAGCAAACACTTAAGTCATTTCTCCATGTCAAATGTCCCCAAGAGAGAAATATTTCTTAATTTATGCTGCTTGGCTCTCATGTAAATGAAAATTTTATGCTTTCGCATATTTCACGCAACGTCGGCAACTTTTGAAGCTTTCCAGCTCTCCAGCTTAAGTCGAGTGAGGTTTGAGTTGGGGTTGGGGAAGCGAGGCATTTTGACCACTTAATATGCAATGAGTAATGTTTAAATGTAACCAGGACAATGCCAGAGTAAACGGCGCAAACACGATGCTATTGTTGGGCCCCAGCTGCCAAAAACTGAGCACTTTTGGGCTTGGGAAATCTACGAGGAAATCTTCAATGCAATTTATATGCGGCAGCTCAACTGGGTCAGTTGCATGTTAAACATCAGTTGGTTCTTCTTCTGTTGCTGGGTCACGTGTGTGCACTTTAAAATGTGTACAAAACTTTAGCTCAACTTTAAAAATTGTCTCTCTCCTTTATTTGTGGCCGAGTGTCAACGGGGGCGTATACGTATTTTGCGTAATTAATAATTTCGTGGCCGCACACAGAGCACAAATGACTGTGTTGCTGTGGTTGAAAGCACAATTTCCGGCTCATTAGAGTGTCTGGAGTAAAAGGAGCCACCCACAGAGCTCAATTAATTGTGACTGGCCGACCACAAGTTTTGGATTGTAATGTTAGTTGTGAATTTGTGCAAAATACTTGGCAATCCTCTTCCTCTTCCTCCTGGGTTGATAAATGTGTTCATAATGCGGCCTAATTGTGGCATCGTTAGTGGCTACTAAGCTTGATTGCCGCCGTCGAAGTCAAGTCTATGTCTCTCTAAATTATTTGTGATCTCTTATGTTATCTCTCTAGCTCTGGCTCTGGCTACTTAGCATTACCATGACTGCTTGTGACTTTTGCATATTTAGCAATAAGATTCCAATGCCAATCAGACATTGTCCTGTGTGTAAGTGCGTGGGTGTGTGTGTTGTTGTGCGTATGTGAGTATATTGGCAACAAAGCAAATCAAATTTAATGATAAGCTCATGTGCTTGAACATGTCTTTTCCGCCCTGATGAGTTTGCCGCAGCACGACAACAACAGGCTCCTCTCGCTCCCATAGATTCTCTAATTTAACGGCGTATACGTTGCGTATACGTAATGCCTGTGTGTGTGTGCGTTTCAAGGACTAAGGACCTTTGACATTTTCCAAACGTAGCTAACGAAGCAAAATGAACAGACAACGTGAACAGCAACAGCGACGCGAGTTAGGTGCCATTATATATGGATTTTATTTATGGCATATTTTTAGGAGCGCAACGTTAAAAACACTCAAATAAAGTGTTGGTCAGAGAGAGAGAAAAAAAACACTTGCTTGCATAAATTAAATTTTCATTCATTTTAAACTTTGAAAATATAGAGCGCTTAAATCGAATTCTTGCGATAGTTGTTATGTGCTAAAATCTCTCGTGCTTTCAGCTTAAGTCTAAGTCCATCGGGTGATGTTATTAATGGTGCGGGCAGATGCGAGACTTCCACAACGGCGGCGGCATTCTCATCCCACTCGATGTCGTAATGCTGCAGCAGTTTAATCAACGCCACTTTAATTACCATTTTGGCAAAGTTTTGTGCTGCGCATAGAGGATTGTTCGCAATTATAGTCAAGAATTTATATGCGGTTTGGTTTTATTTCTGTGTATACCAGAAAACTTACCCACGCATTGAGCACCACCAATGCCAAAGCCCACAAAGGCGCTGGGGCATTGGGTGGATTGCTTGAGCTTGTCGTGCAGAAAGCGCAAAGGTTTATATTTCAGCGGTTCACTGAAATACTTCTCATCGCGCTGTATGGCCAGAAGTGGTATCATCAGTGTCTTGCCTTCGCCAACGGTGAATTTGGTGGCAGGCAACGTGTAGCTCTTGCGGCAAGTGCGTTCAATCAGCGGCACTGGCGGATATTTGCGCAGCGTTTCTATTGAATTGAAATTTAATATAGTCTCGAAGGGGAAAGTCAGCAGCTGTCTAAGCCAAACTGTTACTCAATTCATTTGCCTAACCTTTCACACACATCTCCATGTACTTCATGCCCTCCAGTTGCTCCAGCAGCTGAAGCTGGCCATCGCCATCGGACTGCAGCTCTTTAATCTCCGCCTGCAGCTTCTCCACAATTAGCGGCTGCTGTGCGATCTCATAGAGCGTCAGTGTAATTGTTGACGCCAAGCTATCTAAAGCGGACTGCAGCAAATCCTCAGCTACTTGAGCCAGTCGCTTAATCGACATCAGTTTGTCTTCCTCTACAGAGAAGAGAAGAGATAAATACAAATGTAGTTAAGTGGAAGTTGATTGGTTCAGTTAACTTACCTATGGCATGCTCCACTTGCCATTTGTCGCTGCCCAAGTCGTTGCCATTGCGAAACTTCACCAGCAGCTGCAACATGTCCTTGCGTATGATGCCACGTTCCTCGCGTTGCTCCACATTGCGTTGAATGATGTCCAGCAGGCGATACGTGAGCGTTGACTTCTGCGGCACGCCGCGTAGAGTGCTGAAGAAGTTGAGATATATAATCGATATTGTGGTAAAAGCATATCTCGCTTAGTGGCCACAAAAATTGGCCGCTAAACGAGATTGATTTTTTAATGAAAAGTGTAACGATAAAAATAGATCGTCAAACGCGTAGAGTGCTGAAGAAGTTGAGATATATAATCGATATTGTGTTAAAAGCATATCTCGCTTAGGGGCCACAAAAATTGGCCGCTAAACGAGATTAATTTTTTATGAAAAGTTAAACGATAAAAATAAATTGTCAAATGAACTTTTACCTCAAGTTACAGTGTGGCTCTTAAGTGAGTAATACGCTATGCGAGGTGGTCGCTAAGTGAGATTTCAGAGTGTACTTACAAGCATTGCAGATTACCGGGCTGCGCTGTATTCTCCGCAAAGCTGTTGAGTATGTGATCCTGCTGCTCAAAGTTGTTCACATCCAGTCCATAGACCAAGTTGCCCATAATGTTTACAGCATAGCTAACATTAATATAAGAAAATGGGATTATTGATATTTAAGCATTAAGCACTAAATTGATAATTGCATTCAAAAGTAAAATTGTATACTACTCACTAATTAAATAAAGTACAAAATAAATTAAATCCATGATTTCCTGAACATCTTTTGATAGCTAAATATTATAATAAATTTGTAATAAAGTCATGCCTAATTATTGCTTAACAACTTTGGCTAATTCAAATTCAGAGCAAACTTCAAAATGTATAAGTATTTTTACTTATTTTACCTATTTAAATTACTTATTACTAAATTTATTACCTATTTTACATATTTGTGAAATTAATGTCATGATTTAATGTACTTTGCTAGTTATTAAACAAATTTTAAATTAAATTGAAATCATGCTTAATTGCTTTCCAACTTATGCTTACATTCTGAGTAAACTTTCTAATTGAAAAATGTATAATACTTTTAAAAACTTCATATTTTATTACGTACTAATTATATAAATTCTAAATTAAACTGAATTTGTCAGTAAATTGGCTTAACAACTTTTACTAGTTATTTTAATTTTTAGCTTTTGCTTTTGCTTACTTACATTCTGAGCAGCTGTTGCACGTCCAGTTCGACTACACCTTGCAGCTCACGTTGTTGCAAGTGGTGAATCATTTGATTGGCCACATCTTGTGTGTTCAGTAGCATGGGCTGCAGACGCTTTGTGCCAAACATTGGCGCCAATTTCTCGAGCAAATTAAAGCGTCTGTAGCCCTTGACATAGTCCCACTTAGTTTCCATAAAATGACCATTCGCCTGCTGCAGCACGTGGCGAGCGAGCTCCACATTTCGGACCAGCAGCACGGGTCGAAAGAAGCAATAGATGCCATGGAGGCGATCACGACCCTCGTGATATGCTTCACAGATGGCCTCCACGTGCCGGAACTCACGACGATAGGCCTGGCAGAGGAAGTCCCAGGAGAGTGTGGCGGGTTCGCTGGGAATGCCCTTGCGACGCCAATGGCTGTAGATGTGTCGCACGTAGAGAAAGACGATCGAGTAGAGCAGTATGGGCAGGAGCAGCCACATGGCGTTGATGTTGCGGCTGAGACGAACGTTGATGAACTGACTGGCAGAAGATCCAGATTCAGATAATTATGGCAGCTCTTCGACAGCGTGTCTGTGTCTGAGTCTGAGTCTGAGACTGTGTCTGCTTCTACTTCTCTCCTGGTGCTGTCTGTGTTTTAGTTGCCTGTGGCACAACGAAATTCACAATCCAATGAAATCGAAAGTCACGTCGCAGCGTCTCTCTCACGCAGCAAGTAAATGTTGTCTGACCAACGCACAAAAAACCCAAACTACAAGCCGGCAAACTGCACTGCTATCGCCCTTTTTTGTTTCACTTGGTTATCTCTTCGCTCTCTCTCTCTCTCACTCTCCCGCTCTCTGTCTGTCTGCGTCTCTCCCTTTTTGTTTCATCCGCGATTGCTGATAATGAGTCCGGAGCTTGTCTCATGCCCTGCGTCGACTCTGCAGCGTCCTGATAATAATTTATACAGCAGCAGCTGTACCAGACGCTACTTATTATTATCAGTTGCTATACGACTCGATTTGTTTACACTCTCTCTCTCACTCTCACACGCTCTCCTTTGCTCTTTTTACTGCATCTTGCCGCGTCATCATTTTCAGCTGATAACAAATATTCTCAACCGCATTATGTGCTGTCTATTCTAACTCGCAGCAAATCCTGTTTTGCTTCCAAAGTTGTTTCGTCTCGATTCGATTCGCTTCGTTTTGTATTTTTGGCCAGGGCTAACTTGAAACTGACCTTGCAAACGGCCAAAATCGATCGATCGCAGCGATCAATAGCAACTACTAATTGGCTGTCTCTCTCTCTCTCTCTCTCTCTCTCTGGACGTATTAAATTATAGTAAATATTGTGTACTTGTTGTTATAAATAAATAACTAGATAATATGGCATTGAGTGTGGCGTCTCGAGTGCATCGATTAATGATAATGAAACTAAGCTGATGATGTAAATTCAAGTGCATTCTATAAAACACTCTTAGATAGTGAACTGCATATAAGTACATAAAATAAACAAGCGACTATCTGGCTGTTAAGCCTATATACTACCTGAGTTAAGGCCAAGGTCGTAGATTTATAAGGTACCTCAAGGTCTGTTGCCTTATCTGCAGAATTTCCTAGCAAAACCCAGTGAATGGGTAAGTACGTTCTTAGCCAGGTAAATTCCTATAATTCAGTTTGACTAAACGCTGTGCAACTTCAAACCAAACTAAAAACGTTTTACAGCTTCCCAAACCGAAAGTATGTACTCATAATCTAGTTTAGTGTCTTAAAAATACCCTATATATAGCATTATAGATTACAAGAAATATAATTCAAAAGATCGTTTACATTGCACTGTAAAAACAATCACATTGCCATGACTCATCATAATCACAAACCTCAACTGATTGTTACAAGAAAAAATAAAGAAACACAAATTATCAGTGTAATATTTCAATTCATTATTACTTGCACAAATGCGTGTCATACCCTACTTTATTTATAGAGCATACACGAAAGCTTTTAACCCAAGAGTTCAGCTTCATTGCATCCGATTTCCATTTCATTTGCCGAGCTGAACTTGAAATTAACCCAAGACGAACAAAGCCAACTGATTTATTTACGTATATTAAGAATCGTAATATTCGATTCCATTTCAACTGCTGCTTAAATATTCCATTGATGCGATATTCTGAATTCTATACACACACAGTTCAAACACTTTAACACAGCCTCGAGCTATTTTCTGAGTTACCCTTTTATTCCGTTTGTTTATTTAACTGGATTTGTTGTATTTGAATTGCTGTTGAATTGCGGCCGCAGGCATTAAAAGAGTTAATAAGCTTTCCAACGTTTTAAATTGATATTGAACAATCACTTAAATTTGAAACTATTATATCGAAAATTTGCCAAGTAATGTGTTAATTATGGCGCTTGATTTGGCTATGAAATAAATACTAAAGCACATTTAATTTCCCATTTGATATGCTACTTGTTATTCTCATGTCATTAAGCAATAACAAAGGAATGAACATCCTTTCATGTCAATTAATTATCGACAATGTCTGCTCCACATTCATGTATGTAATCTGCATTATAACCGTATTAACAGCCAATTAAACAGCAACTATGGCAACACAAATAACGACTATCAAGTGTCAACTTCAATTTGAATGCTTGACGAACTCTCTTGTCTTCACAAGGAATTCCTGCTGCCAAAAGGGAGGAAGTTATTAATCACGCCCATTGCATGTGAAGTTCAAAATGTAAATTGCGAATGTGTGTTAATGTAGGATAAAAAAAATGAAAATGAAGAAAAAAACAAGTGAGAAAGCAATAATCGAGTGTGGCCGACTTTGAGATACCCGGATATCCATTTTGAATTAAAGTAAAATAGCGCGCTATTAATTTAAGAATATACCAAATTAATATACCGAATAAATACTACAGATATACCGAAGGTTATTTGGGTATACTGAAACAACACAGTATTGATTTTAAAATAAAACAGATAAATATAATATATATATGAAAATATATCAAATTAATATACCGCAAAATACTATAAATATACCAAAAGCTGTTTGGGTATATTGAAACAACACAGTATTGATTTTGAAATACACTAGAGAATATACCTCAAATCACCAAAAATATACCAAAGGCTATTTTAGGTGTATTACTACAGTACTGCATTCATAATATACCATAGAGTGCAAAATATACCATATTTGCCCAAACAATAACTTATCTATTTTTATACTTTTTGGGGTCGAAGATGCCTCTCTCTGTTCTCTCCTGTTACATACATTTCCTATAGACACAAACTAATAATGCCCTTCCATCCATATGGATATCGGGTATAAAAACATGCTAAAAATGCATTGAAATTTATATTTTAAAGTTGTTGCTGCTGATGCCAAACACGCCATCGGCAACCGGAGGCAATTTTCCACAGCACTGAATAATTTAGCATGTTAAGGGAAGAGCTGGCTCTGGCTGAGGCTCAGGCTCAGGTAACCTTTTGAATGCCACTTGTTGCTCGCTTTGGGTGCCACATAATTGCAACTGGCAGTGGGAATTTGATTTAAATATAGAGCAGGTTACATGGCCAGCATTAAAAGTTATGTGATACAATTTCTCACAATTAATTGCCAAAGCTGTTGCAGCTGTTGCAACAATACAGCAATGTGGAGCATGCCACAGGGCCCAGACAATGCCATCGAAGTGGGTTGAGAAGTCACCTCTTAAGCTCAGCTCTGAATTGGCCACGTTTAGAGCGAAGAGTTATTGAGCGAGTGCCAAAACAATTTGGCCAGCATCAATTCAATTTACTTGACCATCTTTATTTTGCGGCCATTTGGCAGCATTTTGCAAACTTTTTGTCGATTCATGTCCCTGAAGGCTTCAGCTGCAACAGCTGGTTGCAATGGTCGCAGGTTGCGGCCAATCGAGCATCGTCAGACACAGACATAGCAAACATTTTTAGTCCTTTGCTGGCAGCTTTCCACTCACGGCATTCAGTCATGTAATCGCCATGACTTGCCAGATGTGTCAAACAATTACACAAAACTCAGAAAGCCCTTACCTAAAAAAAGCCATGAAAACCTCAATGCTTTTGTCTGTAAAATATAAACATTTTCGTTGACCAGACAGCGCTTTAAATTGTCGTTGTAAACTTTGTTAGCAAACGGATAATGTTAAATAAAATACGCAAAATAATAAAATGGAAAATTGAATTACTCATTTTGCAACAAATATATTAAGACAAGTAAGAAAGCTATAGTCCAGTATGCTCGACAGCGACATACCCGCTACCCATTTTGAATAAAAGCAAAATAGTGCGGTAGTAATCTAAAAATATACTGAATAATATACGACAAAAATAGTAAAATATACCGAAGGTCAAGTTTGGTATATCATTGAAATGAGAAAACACACCAAAGGTTAAAATATTCCAGATTTTTAGCTAAACTTCTACATGTAACTACTAATTAAAAATGTTATTAACTTTTGATTACACTTCAAATTATTGAAATACCTCATAAATTAAAGCTTTTCCTTAGTTCAAAATAAACTATAACAGCTTATCTTTCTTTGTTCTATAATTACGACGCATTTTGCATAAAGTTGAAATTATGACGAACTTTGAATTGAAAATAATAATATAATATAATATAATAATTAATAATAATAATAAAAAGAAAATAATTATGATAATTGTTTGCCGCTAAAAATAGATTTAACTATTTAGGAATAATCACTGCTCGAGAGAATAATGCCTAATTAAAGTATAACTCTGAGTTTTGCACTTCAAACAGAATTAATTAAAGACTCAAGTGTGATTCACAGACAGCCGACAAAAGCACAACAATCAGAATCATATTGCATTATTCAGAGCACGTGTCATTTACAATTCACATTCAAATTGCCTGCCACGTTCTGTTCGATATCGCACAGTTATACAAAATTAATAATAATTGTGATTATAATTGTACAAGTGCACGACCAAAATGGAAAATTTTCCCCCTTACAGCATGTGCATGTTTTCTTAGAATTACATTACGTAAACTTGAAATTTGTGTGTTGCTCAATTTTAGCCATAAATCAGCAGCAGCACATGAACGAATGCAATTTGAGCGTCAAATGTGAATGAATATATGAGTATGAGTATATTTTTGTAGACGAGAGTTCCACTCGGTTTGCTTTTTCATGCGCTGACAGCAATTTGCAAGTTAACAAAAATATTAGTCAGCTACTTGACAGTCTCGTCTCCAGCGTCAGCTTCAGCTTGAACAGCCACTCACACTTGAACACTCTCCCTTCACCGCCGCCTCCAGCGCTTGCCGCCCACTCAGAACCTCGGCTTCGTCAACAATGCGCTGCTTTGTGTACAATTTTTTGTATGCCAACAGAGCGTCGTCAAGTTCATGAACAAAAACTAAACGCCAAAGGGGAAGAGGAAAGAAAAAATGAAAACAAAACATGAATAAGCAAAAATATCGTTGACCCGCAAGCTGAGGCGTAGATACTCTAAAGAATAATCAGCTCTAGAAAATATATGAATTTCAGCTGCGAACACAATAGCTAGAAATGGAATTTATCGTTAGCATTCGAAATAGGAATTAAATGGAATTCCATTTTCAAATCTTTCACACTCTTCACAACCCACACAATATCCAACTTGTTGAGCTGAGAGCAAAACAATCATTGTATTATTTGCTTACTCAAGCTGAAAGTACAATAACAATCCAAACTAAAATTGTAATAAAAGTAGAACAATGTAAAATTCAAGGAATGTTTTCAGATCTTAATCAAAAGATATTTTTTAATTTCAATATTACGAATTCTACTTACATATTTTAACCTTGAAAACCTTTATAAGAATAGAATCATAATCTTTATGCTAAATCTAAACCCAAATTTTTCAATGTAAAACCATGAACAAAAACTCATTAACCTAAAGTCAAGTCATACAATAGACTTACCTTGAACATGAGAAAAAGCAACAGAATAAGAATCAGTATTTTGAGTTCATATATAGTATATTTTTTGTCTAAAGAATTTTAGTTGTGTATGAAAATTTAGACTTACGGTTGCGACATAGTCAATAGACCTCCCAAAAGGCAAACAAAGAGCATGGCAAATGGCAAAAGTATTTACATGCAAATTACTCATTGGGACAAGTGCATTGCAGTGCGTAGTCTGTGCAGAGGAAGAATGAGAGGGGGAAGGTGGAACAACCAAAAATACAATGGTGCGAAATTTGCATGTTTATGCGAAATAACATTGCGTTTTTGTTATGAAAATTTTGCTCGGTTTAGCGTATACGCGACGTACAGCATGTCGTATGCGCAACGTGGCAAACATTTTTGTGTAGTTTTGGAACTTGAGCGCTTGTCAGTGGAATTTTTGCGGTGGCAAAGCTGCGCGCGATTTGTGCGATGCCAGCTCAGCGCATTTCTCTCTCTTTCTTCTCCATCGACTTGCGAGTTAATGTATAATTCTGGATATGGATATGTCAAATGCTGTTTGCTCATAAAGTTTGGGGCGGGATTTTCAGTTGCAGCTTCCAGTTTTGCATGCAAATTTGCTTGATGGGCAAACGAAATTGGTTTAATAACAAATTCAATTTAAGTTTAAGCATTTTTGATACACATACGTGAGCACACAATAATTTTCTTGTTGTGCAACAAAGGGGCAACAGGGCCAAGCCAGCGGCAGGGGGCAAGTTGTGCACTCGGCGAGACGATGGCTTTGTGCATTTTAATTGAATTTTCCCCTTTGGCAGTTGCCGCTGCCAACGTCACAAAAATTAAATCACAGCACATATTTTTCTTTTTTTCTTTGTTGTTGCTGTTGCACTTGAACAATTTTTCATAATGCCAACGTTGATCTATGCAAACCAGGCAGAAATTAACATAAAAGGCCTCAACTGCCAAACTGACCCCGCAGGCCTCAAACTCATGCTCGTATTCGTACTCGTATTCCATCAGCTTGTATGACACGCCCCACACTTTTAACATTTGCCGGATCCAGCCCTTTGGAATGATTTCAAATTGGGAAGCTCGAATTTGTATGTGCTTTAGTATTTGTTGCATGCCCCACGCAACTGTACTACAATATGAACAATGCTCTACAATTTCTGTTTGATTTCTGTTTGTTTTTTTCCTCCCCGCCCACCCTCTCACTCTCTTTTCTGCCTCTGTTGCTGACAACATTTCACTGACCTGCCCCATGCACATGACGGGCGGCCCAACAATTTGTTGTTGGGGTTTCTCTTTCACTTTGGCTTTTCACAAAATGCGAATTGTGTTTCCTTTCCTCTTTTCGCATTTCGCATTTCGCTTGGCACTTTTGTTATTCTCATTTTATTTTTAGTTCTTTTGTTAACGCTTCTTTGGGCTGTCAATTTCAAGCGTTTTGACAAATCAAATAAAATATCGAAATTTTGACAGATCTTCGAAACGTTGACAAATGATTGAAGCCAAGTTTCTACTCTACTCTACTACTATGTGGGAGTTCCAGTTTGTGCTGAAAAATAATACATAAAATGTGGCTTTTGAATGAATTTTAAATTTTATTCAATTTTCAATTAGTCATGCATTTTTTTAACTGATTGAATCTCACAAAAAAAACTTGATTTTTTTTTTTTGTATTTTTGCCAAGCTTTTTATATTCATTTATCATTTTTGTTATTTTTTTTAAACATTTGCATAATTGAATTTCATGCAACAATTAATTAAGATAATACACGTTTGAAAACTCATATTTTTTCAGTAATAGGAAAAAAAATGTTTGCCTCAATTAAAGGAATTAATTTTTGAAAATTTCATTTGGTTAATTGCATTTTAAATTTGTATTCAAATAGTAGTACTTAAATGTACACTCAACAACTGAAAACTAAATTAATAAGCATACTCAATTTCACTGTTGTTTTTCTTTTGTTCTTCCCAAAGTATCGACAGCAACTTAATTCAAATTAGAACTAATTACTTGAAGGCGATATTGATTAACTGTTCCAGTAGCTAATCAAGAGTTACGTATATGATCGTAAATAACAATTTCAGAAGTTCGGTACAATTTCGATTATTGGCTATAAATAAATTACGACGCAAGCGAACGAAACGAAAGAAGAAAAAAAATGTTGCGCATACGCCGGGTTGCACGGGTTGACATTGAACTTGCGTTGTGTGTGTTGTTTTATCGATACCATGAAGGCCACATGGTTGATTCTCCACTTTCGCTTTAGGAGCCGTGTGGCATTAGGCATTAAATATTCATTTGCTCGACGGCTGCCACAACAATAAAAACGTCAACCGTTGTTCTGGCCAGCGTAGAACTTGTTTAATTGTTCGACCAAATGTTCTACACATAAAATCAGGCGATGGACAAAAAGGACACTCAGTGGCAGAGGCTCGTAATGAAGCAACATAAATCTCGGCACTAAATATATTTGCCAGCCATGAGCCGAGCCAAAGCAGAGCAATTAATCTTTGCTCGCAAGATATTTTCTTTTTCTTTTTCTGTGTATTTTATTTTTCTTTTTTTTTTGCTTTTGCTTTTGCTTTTTGGATTGGGGTGACACGTAGTAGAAAAGGACTCGGGGGAGCGGCCCAAAAAAAGATTGGGGGAGTAATGGCAACAATAAATGTGCATCCAGCTTGTTGGAGCTGAGTTAAGAAATCACCGCCAGGAGTCGAGGGGAAAGGGCATGTGCGTGTAAATTATAGATAACCGCGTTAATGTTGCAACAACTCCTCGGGTAAAGTTTACTCCGCAAGTTTTTGTGTCGCTAAAGAAGAAAAACTTGGCCGAAAAGTGTGCCACAGGCTCACAAGTGCTTGTCTCTTTCTCTCTGTCTCTGTCTCTCTTTCGCTTGTCGTCTCTCAACGGATGTGAGATACATTTTGTATGTTTTGTTGTCGCCACACAACTTCCGGCTCCGGCTCTGGCTGTGGCTGTGGTTTGTGGCAACTTCGCCTTGCCTTGCCTCGCCCATTACGAGTCCCAGGTCGGTTGCCATTCGCTTCGCTTCGCTCTGAAAATGTGTCGAAATGTCGTTGTATTATTATTTATGCTTTTTGCCAACGCTGCGTGCGACTTTAAAGCGCTTTTGATTTTAAAGTTTGCGTGTTTCAATTTTTTTATCTACTTTTTGCTTTGCCACTTTCCATTTTAGCGCCACTACAAAATTGTTATTTGCCACTTTCAGTTTGAAATTAGCAATTTAAATAATTTAATTACATCGTGACCAGCAATTTGTGGCGTTAATTAAAACGTGCCAATGTCCACGTGCCACGTTCTGCTGCCGCTGTTGCTGAAGCATTTTGGGGTTTTGGTAATTCGAGCAGAGCTCAACCGAACTGAACTGAGCTGTGCCACCAAAGCAGAGCACCACAATTTGCAACATTCTCATTCATTAGCGATGCGATGCGATGCGATGCGGTGTGGTGCTCAGCAGGTAATTTCAGTTGCATTTAATTGGCTTCAGCTTCTTTTGCTACTCTGTGTTTGCATATTTGTTCTTCGAAATTGATTAATTTTTGGAATGTACCT
The DNA here is from genome assembly GCF_023558435.1 of Drosophila sulfurigaster albostrigata. Taxonomy (NCBI): domain Eukaryota; kingdom Metazoa; phylum Arthropoda; class Insecta; order Diptera; family Drosophilidae; genus Drosophila; species Drosophila sulfurigaster. The sequence continues at coordinate 25,123,677 of NC_084881.1, forward strand.
AGCAGTCTGTGCTTGTTAATTAAATATTATGATAACCAGAATATCAGTAACAGAATCTTTATGTAACGGTCAAAAACTAAATGAATTACGGTGTTATGATTAGTGTTAAGCTTATATTAACAGATGATGATTTAAAATGTATTAATTGCACTTTGACGAAAGTTAGACTAATAGGAGTACAGACTAATACAGGAATAAAATTACTTGTTATAATGTTATTGTATATTTGTATTTGAAAGGAAGGAATAGGATTTAGAAATTTACCAATATTGAAGTCATTGTATTTCATTTCTATGGCACCTTCTGTCAGTCAGTTAATTACTTAAAAAAGGTGATTCTTGAACAAATTTTGATGAAGACAAAACCAAGATTTGCATTAATGATATAACAAAGGAGGTTTAGTGTTGGGTTTCTAGTTAATTTAGAATGTTATATTAAAACCACAGTTTTGCCTAATGTTACGCAGTGAACTTTTTAAGGAGAAGTCTCTGCGTGCAACCATTTTAGTGGCCTGCTGTGGTCTGCTAATTGATTCTATGGATAGTCTGAATAAAGCGACTTCAGAAACTTTAAGACGGTAGGAGAAACAGGTAGATGAGAGGATGGGTAAGAGAGTGATGGAGGATGTATTAAGTGGCACCTTACGATCTCGAATTTGCATGGTGGGACTTCACAATACCTGAACATCAGAATGTGTAAAGTAAGAGGAAGGGGGCTAAAGCATACTGAGCTATGCAGGCTCACTATCCATTGACTGCATTGATCAAGCCAAAGCTGCAACTACGACTAATTTTGCACCTTCCCTATAAAGGTCTAATGACACATTTTCTGGAATGCGGCGATTTTGCGTATGGAAACAAATGAATTATCAAAAGTTCACTTTATAATTATTATAGGCGACACCCAAAGGTCAGATGAATATTATGATTTTGAATCGAATAAGAATAAGATTGCATATGGTTATATAATCAGCTTATCAGCTTATGTTATATATTCATATATATATTCATCATTTTATACTTCCCAGATTTCCGATACTATTAGAATTATTTACGAGGGTTGCTATTTATATTTCTGGCCTAATAATGAAAATGCGAATATTTATAAAAAAATGGATTTATTGTTTGTCACAGTATTCTCCAGCAAGATTTATATACTTTTGAATCCCCTCAAATCAATTGTCGAAGCACTTTTTCCACTCTGATTGAGGCACCTCCAAAACATGGTTTTTGAACACTTTAACAGCACTTTCTGACATCGAAAATCGATGACCACGCCTTTTTTCCTTGATGTACGGGAATAAAAAGAAGTCATTGGGTGCCAAGTTAGGGCTGTACGGCGGATGACCCATGAATTCCACGTTTTGACCACAAAAAAAGGCGCGGGTTTGAGCTGGTGTGTGAGAGTTCGCGTTGTCATGGTGCGGAATGATCCATCTTTTCTTGTTCGTTTTTCGAATTTCTACAAGGACTTCAGGCTTACAAATTATGGTGTACCACTCAGAATTGACCGTCCTACATTGCTCAAGCGAAACAGTCGCCACATGACCAGTTTTACCGAAGAAACAGGAGACCATTTGCTGAATAGTGCTTCCTCCACGAACAAGGTTCGTTGGATTTGGCTCGTCTTCAAAGACCCACACGGTCGATTGCTGTTTTGTTTTGGGCTCATAACCATAGATCCATGATTCGTCACCTGTGACTATCTTATAAATGTCTTTTGAAGCACAGGGAATGTATTTTTCCAAAATTTCTTTGAACCAATCCACACAAGCCTTTTTTTGAGCAATTGTCAAATTGTGCGGGATCCAACGAGAACAATCCTTTTTTACGACCAGGTGTTTATGCAATATCGAATGTATTCTGGTGGAAGAAATGTCAAAGGATGCCTCATCGCGTTATAAAGATTTAAGTTCATCGGTGCACTCTTGTCGTAATAATCCAAGTCGAAAGTTGTGAAAAATTATTGCTCGAAAGTGTTAACGAGTTAATTCGATTTTTCTGCCGAGATAAGTTTTTGATTAATCGTTTATCGATATCAAACGTGGTCGCACATGAAAAAGTTGTATGGAGCTTTTATAGATAAAAGTCCAAACTTTCTTTGGGAAATAGCCAATTGGTCATAATATGGCTAGAAGTGACCTAGGCCAGAAACTTAAATAGCAGCCCTCGTACTATACGTAAAATTTGCTGAAAAAACTCACGTAGCTAAAAACTGTTTAGGAATTCGTCACGCCCACTTACGCCCCTATAAATTGCTTAATATGTGCCAAACTTTTATCGAATTATAAGGGCTTGATTTATGTTTTGTAAAATGTGCTTTAATCGCCAAGTAACATCGAAATTTCTTCGACATATTTCATAGCTTTGAAATGAGTCTCTAGAGGGCATAAAATTATTACGAAAAGTAAACTTGCGATAACTCAATTTATTGTTACGAATAATTTCAAATTACTCATACGCAAAGTGAGCGGAGTCAATAAAGTGCTGATTTGATTGCACAACATGTCGCATGAGTAATCAACACCTATTTTTCTTACTATAAATGAAATGTAAATTGTGCACTTGAAAATTGTATTAAGTAATAAAGGTTTAATGATATAAATCAATGCTAGAATTGGCTTAAATAGATTGTGCAAATATAAGTTCAGCTGATTTGAGAACTGTGATGATGTTGTTGTTTACAAAACGTTTTCGAGCGGAAATTGATTGTGTATAATTTCCAGTTGAGCTCACCAGATGAGCCACCACAAATAAAAAGCAATAGCAAACAATAGCACAAAGCTGCAGAACTAAAGTGCAGAAACTGCAGCCAAAAGGCAAAGCGCGTGCTGGGAATTTGCTGTTTTTTACTACTGCCAACTTTGTGAGAACAACATTCAACAACAACAAGCGAAAACAAAATTCGCTTGGCATTCGGTTTAGCTGTTTGTAATGTGCCAGACTCTTTTTCGCACCGCAAAAACCTCGCATAAAATAGAAAAAGCTTTTACACTGTTGCCACAAATCTAATTTGGAAAATTTCTTCTCTGTCTCTCTCTCTCTTTGCAGATGTCACATCAGATGCAGCAAACACGTCGTCGCTTGGGCTCCGTCAGCGACTCGGCACCGCCCTCGGAGTCCAGCGAGGGGGACTGCCTCCTCGGAGCAGCGGGATGAGCTCATACTCCATCCAGATTGGTCGGCACACTCACAATCGTCGGCCCAACGCAGCAGCGCACATGGCACCACATCGCTGTACAATGCATCGGACATTGATGCGGACACCATCAGCACGGACACCACAAGCAACACAAATCTCTCGGACTACGAGCGCGGTCAAGTGGAGAGCTTCTTTGCCGGCCTCGGCACCGAGATCTTTGTCAGCGGCGCTCTGGCCAATCTCTATGAGGGCACTGGCAACGATGGCGACTGGCGTCTCGTCTTCACCGGCATCCCGGTGATCCTCCATGACAAGGGCAATGCTCGGGCACGTTCGATGCCCCGGGTCACGCTCGTGTTGGCCGAGCGGGGTTCGTGCTTTGCTTTGTGGTCGGATCGGGTTGATAATTTATCGAATTATCGGATTGCGGGCCCCTCGTTTCACACCATGTGCCTGTCGAGCAATCATCAGCAAATGATTGGCTTCAGCTTCGATTCCACAGACGCTGCCCGTGAACTCTGGCAGCATGTCGAGCGTCTCGTCAGCGATCCCGAGAACATTGCTCTCTCGGTGCCCGGACGCAAGCAGAAGAAACAGAAGCGTGTGAAGCCGGCTCCGTTGCCACCGAAGTCACAGATTTCGCATCCTTGTCAGTTCCATCATGTGACCAGCGTGGTCAAGGAGGACAACGAACGCTACTACAGCATGCAGGCATTTGGACCGATCAATTCGCAGCAGCAGCAACGTTGATCAGCGTCGGGCGCGTGGATCTGGAACACGAGCGCCCTCTGGTGGCAGAATTAGCAAATGTCACCGCTAAACAAATAATATAAATCCCCCCAAAAAGTCTCCAGTAACCAATCACATCACCCTCTCCCCCTGAGTTATCGTAAGGCAAAATAGTTATGTAATCAAATTTGTTATAGTTATATGACAATGTGTTTATCGTCGAGCACATTTATCTGTGATACCATCTAGGCGTCTGTATATTCCTAGACATTAGCTATACATGCGCAATAAAAGTAAATTCAAATTAATAAACTACAACTACAATACGGAAACAAAAAAAAAACTAATAAAATCAATCAAAAATTATGTAGTTTTAGTAATAAAATAATAATCATAATAAATACAAAATTAAGCTAGTTCGAACGATTGTCAATAGGCGAGCGAGTTTTATAACGTTTTCTAAATATCGTCAATATAAAGATAATGCTAATGATAATGATAATACACATACAGATTTGTACTATCCATAAAGTGTATGTAATGTTCATTCATTGACATCTTTTATGCATAAGTCCATAATATTGTAACTTTGCTTGTTTTCTTATCAAATTTTATCTAACTGTTTTTAGCTCTATGTACCATATGCATACAAACATACAATATACATAAATACATATACATAAATATAGATATACATTATATATTATCTATATATATATACTATATATAAACCGATCGTGTGTAGCTCTAAGCATTACGAGTACATTCTAAAGCTAACAAACTATTGTATTTCTTAATCATCCAAAATTACATACGCCAATGTCAAAATCAAATAAAGCTGAAAAACATTACAAAAAAAAGTGTACTGTGTTTTTATACCCGCTACCCATAGGGTAGAAGGGTATTATAACTTTGTGCCGGCAGGAAATGTATGTAACAGCTAGAAGGAGGCATCTCCGACCCTCTAAAGTATATATATTCTTGATCAGCGTCAACAGCCGAGACGATATAGCCATGTCCGTCTGTCCGTCTGTGTGTCTGTCCGTCTGTCCGTCCGTCCGTATGAACACCTAGATCTCAGAGACTATAAGAGATAGAGCTATAATTTTTTTTCGACAGCATTTGTTATGTTTGCACGCAGATCAAGTTTGTTTCAAATTTTTGCCACGCCCCCTTACGCCCCCGCAAATCAAAAAAAACGAATAACAAGCGTAATTTTAAAGCTAGAGTTCCGAATTTTGGTATATACAATAATTACTATAGTAGTTATGATTTCTGAAAATTTGGTTGCGATCAGATAAAAATTGTTGAAGTTATTAAAGAAATAGTTTTGTATGGGCAAAAGCGCCTTCTATGTGCGTGTTGTATGTATGCGTATACGTATATACATGTTCGCCTCTATATTTGTATCTGTATGCATAGGGCAATGCGATAGCTCTGTTGGTAGAGTGCAAGCCCAATATGATGTGGTACTCGAGGTACTCGGGGAACTCGGGTTCGAGCCCGCTCGGGGTACAATTTTTTTTATCGTATTTTCAAAAATTATAAATAATAATTATAAATAAATAATTATAAATAATAATTATAAATAAATAATTATAAATAATAATTATAAATAAATAATTATAAACAATAATTATAAAGAAATACTATTGTATGGGCAAAAACGCCTGCTATGTATGTATTGTATGTGAATATATGTATATATATAAATATTTTGGTATATACAATAATTACTATAGTAGTTATGATTTCTGAAAATTTGGTTGCGATCAGATAAAAATTGTGGAAGTAATTAAAGAAATACTTTTGTATGGGCAAACACACCTACTTACTATGGGTCTGAGTTGCTTTGGCCGACAATCTGGTATATTGTGCCGTCTATGGTATATTTTGAATGCGGCACTATATCGATATACCAAATATGTTGCTTTTATTCAAAATGGGTAGCGGGTATCTCACAGTCGAGTACACTCGACTGTAGCTTTCTTACTTGTTTATATTTGTGGTTTCAATATTGTATTTTGTATTTCACTACAAACAAGCGAGATACAATCCAATCAGAGTAAGTAAATAAATCAAATTTAAAACTCTTTAATTCATTTTCAGACAACAATAATTATAGTATTTTGCACTCCTGAGTTACTTCTTGTTTGCGATTGGATAGAAATTGTAGCAATTATTTAAGAAATTCTTTTGGCTGTCAAATTACGTCCACTGAAACTGGGTCTTTACTGATTTGGCTGACAATCTAATATGTTTTTACCACTGTGACTTATTTTGAATGAAATCCTTCATCGAAATAACAAATATGAACATCGCATCGTTTATTAGTTTTTAAAAATATTTATATAAATATGCATGTTGAATCTTTTATATAAAGATATTTACTTTGTTTTCTTTTAGTTTCATAACAATTAAAGAGAAATTGTGAATTTGACTGACGTTCTTTATTTGATATCACAAATTCACTTCACAAATCTGTTTCGAATCAAACAATTCAATAAAGATTTATATTTATTTATTTTTGTGCTCTTCTTATTTATCAACAATTCACTGTTTTGTTGACTTCTTTGATCAAAATAACAACTTCTATTTTGAGGTATTTATATTGGACAATATTTGCTTGCATTTCTTTAGTCATTTCTTAATTGTTTTCACCTGATTTAATTTTACTTTTATCAACCAATTGTCAACTTAAAGCAGACATATTTCATTCAACAAATTGAAGCTGTTTTGCTATTCACTTGAAACTCCATTTGAAGTTGGCAAGAACTGCAATTAGGTTACCCCTTTGCCCTTATAAACCCAATAATTTGTCTTTAATTGTGCCACCAATTACAACACCATTACAATTACAATTTCAGCAACAACAAAAGTTACTGTAACAGTTAAAGTTACAGTTTGGAAAGTAATTGTAGGCTGGGTCCAAAGTGAAGTCTACCCGCATAATTAATCAAGGGTCTCTGGAAGCTGTTCAAGTTCGAGTTGAAGTTGAAGTTGGAGTTGCTGCTGCTGTTGCTGCTGCTGTTGCTGCCACTGATTGACTGCCACAAGTGCAATAAAAGTGTTTAAATCATGTGACACAGACAAAAGACAAATGTGTGTGTATTGTGGTTGTGGTTGTTGCAGTGTCCAATTGTTGTTATATAAGTGCCCAGGCAGCCATAATACCCATTTATGCTAATTAAGATACATCGAGTGAAGAGCCCAAAGGGAGGGAGAAGTGGCAGAAGGTGGGCAACCAACATTATAAATGTGCTTGCATTTTATGGTCTTTTTATTGTTTTATGTTTCGCATGTGTGTGTGTATTGCCATTATTAATGCCATCATTGCGCACATTTATAACATTTATAACAAATACGAAATACAAGTAATTCGTGTGGCGACAATTTTAACAACATTTTCAACACATTTCAACGCGTTTCTCGCCAGACTTCACAATTCGACCGCAAAGTGAATGAACTGACGATGCTTCAACAGATTGAACAGCATTTCCATGGACATAACTTTAATTACAGATGAACATTTAAAAGAATGACTAAACAGAATATGGCGACAGTTAAATAACAAGTGCGATTTTATTTAAATCGTATTTCCAAGAAGAACTTCACAACTTTTCATAAACGATTTCGACTGGATATAGAATATTTTATTGTACTATAAGCCAATACGTTTAGCACAGCAATTTTATCAATTATTTTCAAAATGTATTCAAATATTAATTTAAACTTTTAATTGAAATTTGTTAGCCGTTTGTACAATGCCAAATAGCGTTTTAATACCCTGTGTTGATTTGCATAAAACACTGAAGTGGGATATTTGACATTGTGGAAGTAAATTCCTCTGAAACTGTGTTGCAATATTATAAATAATTTAAACAAATTTTCCTAAAGAAAATACACATTTAAATCGAGCTTAGTTTAACACTTTTTTCAATCCAAACATGTGCTCGAAATTCTTAAATTTTTTTTTATTTTGTATGCAACTTTTTGCTCACACACCTTTATGTGACTTTATTTAAATTCTAACTGTGAAACAGGGAACTCAATTCAATTCAAATTGAGTAGCACACATTTTATAAAATTATAAAAAACAAAATTAATAAAATGTCTTTCAGAAAATACAAATTTAAATCAAGTTTAGTTCAAACACTTTTTCATTTAAAATATGATCACAGTTCTTAAATTTATTTTAGTTTTTGCTCACAGAGTATCTTCGATTTGAGCATACCCCTTCACACTTGTTATGTGCGACGCATTGTTGCGAATGAATTGAAATATTTTGTCTGACCTCAGGCTAATGGTCGAGTAATCCCCAATATTTTCAGCATCAAATGCAAATACTTAATTGCTCGCTGTGTCGCACCCTGTAAGCTCACACTAGATGCTTCTCTCTATGCATAACTATAGTTAAATTTGCTGTAGTTAAAATGCCACAGCTACCCACACACATACACACAGATAATATCCAGGTGGGTTCGAAATTTGGCACTCGTTTTGTGGGTGCGTTGTGCCAACTGAAAAGCCGCAGAAACCAAAAAAAAAACGACTTTAGTATGAAGTTGACTGCTGCAAACTGCGGCTTAATTGTTGCCACCAACAATAAGCGGAAGTTTGTGGTTTGGCTCTCGATGAGGTGTGTGTGCGTGTGTGTGTGTTTGTGTGTGTGTGGCATCTGCCTCGAATCTCTGCAAAAATGTGAAATCTGAAACTTGAAAGCGAAATGTTAGAGCTGTCCGCCACAATATCATTATCATTATGATCATCATCATTGTAGACATCGCCATCGACAACATCATCTTGGCAGCTTGCGAATCAAAATGCAAGTCAGGCGCCCTCACATTGGGGTTTCCTTTTGTGCCTTTTGAAAAACCATTAAATCCGCTAGAAAATGCTAAGCAGAATAAAGCAAAGCAAACGCCAGAGCAAAAGCAAAAGCAAAAGTAAAGCAATCTCGGCGCTTCAACAAGATGTCCAAGGTTTGCCAAGGTAAGGCGCCTGCAAGTATGCTATGCTTTTTATGACAGTTTTTCAACACGTGTTTTGTATTGTAAACAATTTGATGTGACACGAAGCACGCGCACACATACACATCTTCAAGTGTATGTGTATGTGTGCGTGTGACCTTATGCGCAGTCACATATTTGCACTGGCCTAGGGCATTGCTCAGATACCCTGTAGACTAGCATCCAAGCATAGTCAATGAATATTTTATTTACAAAGTACTTATGCTTAAGGATATATAAGCTTATTAGATAACTATTTATAAAATTAACAATTACTTTAAATTTGTATAATTATTAAGAATCTTAATTCCCAATTTTCTCAATACTTTTAATACATAATATTTTCTTTTTTTTAATGTGTTTTTTCTTTTTATTTAGTTATTTATAAGATATTCCAACATATTAAAATTATAGAAATTTGTGAATTAGAATTATTTCCTATAAAACAATAATAAAACTCAAGCCATTGAGACTTTAATTTACTTTACTTCATTGAAATAAAAATCAAAATAATAAAAAGAGAAAAAAATCCAGATTGAAAATCGGGATGTAAGATGTTTTTGATCTTAAAAATCAAAATCTTGAAATAAGATTTATGGGTTGAAAAAATCTAAAATCAATATTTTTATATTGAATTTGCAATTTAAGATTAAAAGCATTTTATTTTAAGTTTAAAATCTTGCTACAAGAATTTTGTATTCTAGATTGAAAAGAAGATTGCAAATCTTAATTTAAGAACTTTTTAATCTTGAAAATAATCAAATTTCTCAATGCGATTCCCAACTATTTAAGTATTTATTAATTTCTTCATTTATTAAAATGTTGATAATTAAAAAACAAAATAAAGTTATTGAAAAATTTTGTATTTTGCATTTTTATATTCCATTTTTTGATTACAATTTATGTTATACGAAGTTTATTTTTAATTTTAATAGGCCATCTCTTCTATTTTCTTAAAAATGAATCGCAAATAATGTAAAAATCTCTCAGCCCTCTTTACAGGGTGTCAGAGCCTGAAAGACTTTCGCAGCCAAGGAGCTGAGCCAGGCCGAGACTTTTGTATGAGCATTTGTGTACACACACACACACACGCATACACACATCTAGTTGGAAATTCTTGGGCATTTCCATTTCTATGCGATTTCCATTTGACGCTGCCGTTGGCCTAGTTCCTAGTTCCTGACCATCTCCCATCCTCGACTGACAGTTTTGGCACGTTTGAAAGTGATTCAATGGCAACAGCGATGGCGATGGCGATGGCGACGTCGACGACAACCAAAAGCTGGACATACACACGGTGAGGCCACATTCCGAAGCTGGGACAATTGGATGGACTGTTGGACATTGCATTGCATTTGAATTTTATCACATGCATGTTGAAATATTCAAAATGTCAACGTTTGAGCTTTGGAATTAGTCAACGCTTCAACGGAACGTGTCCATGTCGTGCTCTCATATTTGTCTATGGATTGATTATATTGTGTATTGTGTATTCAACATGGTTGACATCGACTCGAATACGAAATGCCAATTAAACAATATTTGACATGCCAATTTCAAATTGCGCTCTATCAACAACACAGCACGTTTGTATTAATATATCGATGCAATTTATTTTATTGTTTTCAATTCCTTTAAAATGACAATTTTAAATTTGCAGCATTTTATTAATTAGTTGTGCAAAAAACAAAAATGCAGTTTTCTATCATGGATTTCAAATAAATAGAAGAAACATTTAACTTTTACTAATTTGAAATCAATCATTCGCACATTCTTTAGTCGTTTATAAAAGTAATTATATTTAAAATTTGTAAAATAATACCATGATTTTAATTATTAACAGGTAAGAAAGCTACAGTCGAGTGTACTCGACTGTGAGATACCCTTTTACCCATTTTAAATAAAAACAGAACAGTCCATTATTTTTCTTAAAATATTCCAAATTAATGTACCGCAAAAATACATATATATAGCAAATTCTATTAGTAAAAATTTCCTTGTAAATATCCCCCTATATGTAAAAAAAATACAAATTTTCTGTCATTCTTTTCTTCGTCATAGAATTTACTTATTATCTTTAGATAGATAGATTGTAAATAAATAAAGAATAAAACAAATACCAAATTCTATATTTGGAATGTTGACGGTTGTAAGTTAAAACAACAAATATAGTATATTTTAGTGTTTGCAGTATATTAATTTGGTATATTTAAAATTTGTCATAGTGTACAAAATATACCAGATTTCCATCCAAAGCATCTATACACAAAGTTATAATACCTTTTTATCCTATGGAGAGCGAGAAAAAATACATATGTGTAATTCTCTGACGGAATTTGTTTCGTTCCTAAAATTAATCTAAGCTCTAATTAAAGTGCTAATCAAGAGTTATAAAAATAAAGAAATATTTTGGTATATTCTTTCTCACCTAACTCATATATCAAATTTAATATAATTTTTAGAAGTTTGTAAAACTTATTGTTAAATTATTTGTAGCTATAAAACGTATTGAAACTAACAATTTTTTTAGAGCATCAAGGAAATGCCACAAAATATTAAGGAAGCAATTATTATAAGGAAAGAACATATTTAAATTATTCCATAATAATTATAACCATAAAACAATGCATTTGAAAAGCAATACAGTCTAGCAATATATGTTTATGCGGCCAAGTCAACCCAGGTGCACTCATATGCCTAAGAGTTGCGCCGCACCTGAGTGAGTTTAGCTTTAATAGGCGAATCTCCTCAAGCTGTGGCATCCACAAACCACACAAAACCAACTCATCCCAGGCAAGCAAATGAGTGTGTGTGTGTGTGTGAGATCATAAGTCGCATTTGCGGCTGACTGTGGCAAAAGGAGAGTTAGATCAAAGAGCAAACCTGTTGGACATGCTGCTTGGGGGCTTGGGTGGGGCGCAGCGAAAAACAACATCAAAAACGAGGAGAATTTTAGTGTTCTGAACTCGTATGTGGCAAGATCACTAACCGAGGCGACGCATATGTGGCTGCCACACGAGACTTGTGGGGCAAGCAAAGCGATGCCTGTTTTTTTTTTCCCCCTCGCAAAGCATGTTTTGGTTATGCCAACAGTCAAACAGCAAAGAGCAAACAGCATACAGCATTCTTCTTCTTTGGCCCAGGCTAGCGAGTCCTCGCGGTCTCTCTTCTCTCCTTCCCCTTCCCTCCCGCCATGCCAGCCCCTTCTTGCCCTTTGGCTGTCTGCCAGCAGCCAGTCAAGCGGGTCGATCTTTTGCCAGTCAGTCAAGTTCATTGCCCCACCGACGCTGTCTGGTGCCACGTCTGTGCTTGCTTGCCTGCTGCCTGCCTCACGTGCGCCTGCCCCGTTGTGCAATTTTGCCATTTGCTGTCGCTTAAACATGCAAAAATTATGCATCTTGATTGGCGGCAGCAACAACCACAAATAAAAACGAAAATTGTTGTACTGCGATTTTTGATTAATTGCACATATGCTAGCGCCACCGACAACTGTCAGCTTCGATAAACTGAAAATCGGCAGCGTTGCGTATTTGATTTATATGCCATTCGAAAAAATCGCCGAAGCAATTAGTTTGACTCTTCCTCCAGCAGCAGCATTTTGAATTTAACGCATGAGTTGTATAGCAGTCAGCTTTGCAGCATTCACGACTTTGCTGTGGCAAGCAAGCAAGGCAATGTCCACGTTTAGCAGAGACACACACCACATTGTGGTGGCGCCATCTAGGCACCGTTTGGTGAAGCTGTGCATAAGAAAAAAGGAGAAAAACGAACATATCAAGTATACGCAAGACTATGGAAATAAATGTAGTCCAATTTATTTAATTTTAAATATAAATTAAAAAAGAAAAATAAAAATTAAATATGTTAATAAATTACCTATTAATTTAACATAGGTAAAAGGAACAACTAATTAAATAATCTTAGTTCGGTTTAATTTGCAAATTTGCAAACTTAAATATCAATTGATTTAATATTCAACATTCAAATTTACATAAATGATATAAGTTTTATTAATTCCCCAATACAGTAAAGAGAATAAGTTTTAATCGACGAGTTTATTTCGAAAATGCTTACAAAAAATGGTTAATGCTCTGAAATACTATACTGAAACTCTAACGCTCAGCAGTATTTGCTCTTAAAGTCATAGTCCTCATCGCAACTTCCCCCAGAATTGTTGGCCAACAGTTGATCCTTGCAGCCATGATGCAAACGATGCACATCCGAATCGAAGCACTCGTCATGCAAACGCTTATCGCGACTCTTGCTACGCTGTCGCTGATGATGACGTCCATGCATCGAATGTGAATGAGAAATGGCATGACCATGCGAATGTGAATGCGACAAAGTGTGTGAAGAGTGATTGTGACTGGCAGAGGTGTGATGATGCGCAGCCGGCGGACTCAGGTCACGTGGGGGACGACAGTGACTCGAGGGAGGCACAGGATCATCGTAACGCGGACACGGATGATCACCGACAGGCGAGGCAGTCTCATAGCGTTTCGAGAGCAGCGTGAACTCCTGATGGGCAGAGCAGAGTGCCTGCAGGCGATGCAATAGATCCGTTTCGGGTAAGTCGCGTAAATGCAAAGTGCGAGCGACCGAAGTGCGGAAGGATTGCAAATGCGAGAGTCGCTGATTGGCATCGGACAGCTGAGCGCTCAGGCGACTGACATCATCACGCAGAGACTATCAAATGGAGATCATTAATTGATTGGATTTATTTCAATATTTGACTAGACTTACATTGATCAACGCCTCATCGCGACAGCGTCGATTCTGATTGGATTCACAGGACGATTTCATGCGCTCCTTCACGGCATTCAACTGCGATAGCATGCGTGTCTTCTCATCCTCCAGATCACAGATCTGTGTGGTCAGCTCATCGATCTTGCGTGCCCGCTCCAACGATGTGATCTTATACTCCACCGCCTCGGCCAGCTGCGCTTTCACCTCAGCTATCTGGCCACGGGCATCCGCCAGTTGTGTGGTCAGTTTGTCGACCTGTTTGGCCGCCTTTTTGGCACGACAAACGGCCTCATCGCGTTCACCCTGCAACATGCACTTGCCACGTGCCCCATCCTCAATGATGGCCAGCTTGCGACGCAGCAACTCCAAATGGAGATCACGTCGTTGGACCTGTTCGCGCAGCACGCGAACACGACGCTGCAAATTGTAAACGCTGCTGCTCTCCTTCAGCGGTATATCGTGGCAGGAGCGTTCGCGTCGCAACTTGCCCTGTCCATGATGATGATGATGGTGATCGCAGCAGCTCTTCTCTCCACCCGCATGATGATGCGACACCTCGTGTTCGCAGTGCGCTGCCAGACGCTCGGCTCGTTCCAGCAAATTGTCGGCCATCAGATTGGTGTCGGCGCCAAGAGCTGGCGGCGCTGAGCATTCACTCCAGCTAAGTGCGGCCGCCAAACGCTGCAGATACTCGGAGAGACCCATGTGCTCCTTGCGCAGCGTATGAATCTCGGCGTGGCACTTCTCCAGGCGCTCGGATAGCTCGCATTTCTGTGCCTCCCCCGTGCGCAGGCGACACTCGGCGGACTCTTGTGTCTCCTTGAACTTCTCGTGCTCATTGCTCAGCTGATCGCGCAGCGAGTGCATTTGCTGCAGCAGAAAATAATGTGTAAGTGAAGAGGTATAAGTGATTCAACTAATTCATTCGCATTAAAACTTAGAGAGCTGATGGACTTAGCAGCTAACACTCCCTTCTTTTAGTTATTATATTATTTGGTATAATAATTAACATTTAAACAAATAAATAATAAAATTTAGACTCTATACGAAGTGGGTGGGTATAAAGAAATAATACATATTATTAAAATTAAATTCCCAAATATGTGATCTAACTTATGTCTCATTTATTTTCTAGTAGCTAAGCAACGAACTAAAAAACAGGTTATGAGAAAGAAAGCGGCAGTCGAGTGTACTCGACTGTGAGTTACCCGCTACACGTTTTCAATAAGAATTTTAAGAATATACCAAATTAATATACTGCAAATAAAGCTGAAGGCCTTTGCTGCCATTGCTTTACCTACGGTGTTAGTATTAATTTTAATTATAACTGACTTTTAAATAATAGTAATAATACTTCATGTTTAAATATACTGAAAGCTACATTTGGTATATTGATATGATACTACAAAACTTTGAAAATATACCATAGAATACAAAATATACCTAACTAGCTAAAACAACTAACACTCGATTTCATACACAAGTATGACATAAATAACCTCTACTGTTTTTATCTGGTCTCAACATTCAGGAATCATAAATACTGTAATTATTTTTGTATAAAAATCGCTTTAAAATACAATAAATTATATTTTTAGAAAAAAAAGTTTAAGTTTAAAAAGCACAAAGTACATATTAATAAGATCTTTTCCCCTTATTTTCAAAATGAAAACGTCACAAGTTTGCTTTGATTTTTATTACAAAATAAAAATACTAAAACAAGGAAAAATAATGTAAGAAACATAAAACACATTATATAAAAAAATGTAAAAAATACAAATATACTTTCAAGCTTATTTTTATGATCAGATCATTTTTATCATTTTTGAAATTTTTCAAATCAAGTCTTCCTCCATTGCTAAAAATGTACTCTAACGAATGTTTTCTCACAGCTTAAACATTTGTTTGAATAAAGCTTTCTCTATCATTGAACAGCTTTCTCTATCATCTTACCGCATGCATGGCCTGATTCTCGGCGAGAAGTTCGCGCAGCTTGTCCTTGATCAGCGTCTCGCAGGGTTCGGGGACATTGAGGAGATTGCTGAGGCCACGCAGGAACTGCAGGCGATCCGCTTGAATGCGATCCAAGTTGTTCTGCAAGCGATGGCAACGCGACTCGAAGCCACGCAGCTCCTCCTTCATTTTCTCGCCATTGATCTCAGACTCGGTGAGTCGATCGCGCTGCAATTGCAGATCTCGTTCATACTGTCGACACCGTCCCTCGAGCTCATGATTGTGATTACCAGCGCCATCGAGCTGGGCGCTCAAACGTTGCTTCTCAATGTTGGCCAACGATTTGAGATTCAAGAGTTCGTTCTCACACGAGCTGAGCGTGTCACAAGTGGAGCTGACCTTTGCCTTGGCACGCTGCAACTCAATCATCACCTCCTCGGCCCGCGAGACAACACACTCGGGTGTGGCATGACTGTTCGCATTGTTCTCGCACACATCCATGCCAAGGCAAACGCTGAGGCGACGCAACAGATCGTGTAGTTGCGCCTTGGCCTGTTCCTTATGGGATTCCTCACTGGCCGCAGCTCCCTCCAGATGCTGTATGCGGCAGAGGAGTTCCTTGTTGCGTTCATCCGAGGCGCGTTTCTCTCGCTGCACTGTCTGTATGGTGGCATCGCAACGTGCTTGCACCGCCTGCTCGCGACTCTCCGATGCCTGCAGACGTCCTTGCAGCGATCCAATTAACGCCGTTTGTCGCGCCGCCTGAGCACGCAAATTCTCCACATCGGACTCCTTGCTGCACAGCGCGCTGCGTGTCTCCGAAAGCTGCAACGGGGCATCGATTATTAAGTAGAGTGGAATCGAGATTTAAATATATACTTAAGATTTACCTCACTGGTCAGTCGCTCCTTTTTGTAGGACAACGCTGCCAATTCGCTGCGTAGTGTCGTTGTCATATCAATGCCATGATGATGCTCTGTCACTGTGATGCCGGCATTGCCACAAGAATTATCCAGCTATAGAAATGAGAAGAGTAAGAAAGGGCTAAGCAACTAAATCACAAAACAAACAAATATACTTCTATCAAAGACATTCAATTTACTACAGCATTTTTCTATAAAACAAATAGAAAAACACTAAAAAGTAAATACAAATTTAGTTGAAATAATCTAAAAATTATAATATGTTTAACATTTTTAAAGCTCATAAAACAAATAATATGTAGTATTGAAATTTAAACAACATTAATTAACATTGGCATTAACAGAAATAGAAACAACAGAAAATAAACAAAACAAAAAAAAAACATAATTAAAACTCTACCAATAAAAAAATGTGTACATCAATTAAAAAATCATTAAAAACACTGTTATGCTTAAATATTATGCTTTATTAAATATTATAATTTAAACAAACATTCACAATAATATTGACCAAAATAGTAAATGCATTACAAAAAATAATCACAAATGAAATCATAGAAAAATTAATAAAGAAGAACTTGCTATCAAATGGAAAAAAATAATAAATACAATTCAAATATAAATAATCAAAAATTACCTAAGAGTAATTACTATAATTTATATTGCATTTGAAAGCCACCTAAATAAAACACGAAAAAAATATCTGAAAACAACAACTTTAAAATAATAAAATAAATAATTAAATTACATGAATTTTTATAGCTTAAACAGCATTTTGCAAACTTAGACTTTAAATTTATTCTATTATCAAAAATGTATACAATTTAATTCACAACTTACACAAATTTAAAAAAGCATCAATATACAAAATAATAAAAATACTACCTTAAATAATGACTTAAAACTATAAAATAAAATTTATATTCAATTATGTAGTATTGTGCAAACTTTTAAAATTCACAATTTCAATTCACAATTTACTTAAATTTTAAAAGGAAGTTGTATTGAAAATCAATGTAAGGGTTTAAAATTTATTCAACTATCAAAAATAAATACAATTAAATTCACATTTTATTCAAATTATAAAAGGAAATTGTATCGAAAATCACATATATAGAAAACAATAAAAAATACTCAGCAACATATTATTCAATTTTGGGTTGTAACATATCCAAACGAGAGTTTCTAACCAAATGATGGTGATGTGGCGACAGTCCACCACTGAGACCCAAATGATGGTGATGCAAATGATTATCGCTTGGCATAGTTGCGCCGCAGTAAATCCCAAAATCCCGAAAAATGAAGCACTGAACTATTCCAGCGAAGCGCTGCACAGCAACTGAATTGAACTGTAGCCTGCCACCTGCCACATGCCACTTGCCACTTGCAACTTGCCACCAGGCAACAGCCTAAACAACTTGCCCCGCATTCGAATCAGGCAGCTCGAAGCTCGGTAACCAGGCATGCCAAAAGGGAATTTACTTCAACATAACATCACACAAGCTATGATTATAACAATGACTACGAACACAACTACGAACTCTATGCAAATTATGCTCAGAAAGGAAACGAGCTCAATGGCAATGGGCAGGACAAGGAAAGGAAAACAGTTTTCAGCTCCCTGCTAAACCGATTTACATTTGCACTTTGGCAACTTTTATCAGTAGAGTTCTTTTCTCCGGTTTGTTTGCCGTTATTTGGGTCATTCACATGGCACCAACACCGAGCTCAACGAGGGTCTCAACTGCAATTCATGCGAACGCACGCACATCACAACCTGACGAGGGGAGTGTGTGTGTGTGTGTGTAGAGAACTTTCTCTATGAGCTAGCTCAGTCTAAAAGCTGCACATGCACAGTGAGTAATGAACATACAGAACAACAACTACAAATTGGTTATAATTGCAAACGCATTATAGATTCGGGGGGGAGAAGGAAAGGTCTGAGAGAATGGAATTTGAAAACAGTTCAGCACAAATTTCTAATCGATATTGAAAGAAATAGTCTATTAAATAAAATTTGTATTAAATAAAATCAATTTCATTTTCAATAATTGTTAATTAAAC
Source organism: Drosophila sulfurigaster albostrigata (assembly GCF_023558435.1). Classification (NCBI taxonomy): domain Eukaryota; kingdom Metazoa; phylum Arthropoda; class Insecta; order Diptera; family Drosophilidae; genus Drosophila; species Drosophila sulfurigaster. Next base: position 25,142,242 of record NC_084881.1, read on the forward strand.
GAATTAGATATATAAACACTAAGGAATTAAGATAAGAATTTGTGACAACTTGGGACAACACTTCAGCCAACAATTAGTTATAGTTATTAGTTATTTAGATAATATCGTACTTTATTTCTAGCTTTTCTAAAATAATCAACTTGAAAAACAAGTAAGAATATACTATAAAATATACCAAATTAATATACTAATATTATTAATATACCGCTAAAATACTGAAAATACTGTCAAAGGCTATGTTTTTGGTATATTGACATCATACGCTTCAAAATATACCATAGAGTGCAAAATATACCAAATTGTCAAATTAAAAAGTTATAATATATTTAAAATTGATTCCTATTACCAAATATGTAATACATTTTTTATTTGCTTATAATGAAATGAAATACTGAAAATCTATCAGTATTATTTCTTTTCAAATAAATCATACATACCAATTCTTTTTTTGTTTACATAAATATTTTGTATTTTTTATTAAAAATAAAAAGACACTTTTAAATTCATTCTTATTTCCATATAACTCATTTTATTTATTATATTTATGCTATCATTTCATCCTTAAAGTATCACAATGCGAAATTTCCAACCACTGTGCACTTGTTCGACGTATAAATCCTATAAAAACTATCACAACTTGCCCAGGCCCAAAACAATAACAACAATAATAACAAAGCATTTAAGTCCCTAACAACCGCATAAATTTCACACTAAAAAAAGAAACAAAGGTGATACTCGGCTTGTTGATAAGCAGCCTAGTGAATAATTCTATATTTATGTGCAAAGTACCATGCTCAATATTACTCGAACTACGAAAAGGATAAATATTTTGCTATTGCCGAAAATTTGATGTCCTATCCTTTAATATGTTGCTTTGATATAATAATAAATTTAAAAGTGTCTTATTATTTTTAATAAAAAATACAAAATACAAAATATTTAGTACTATCTTTACAGTATAATTAAATTATGATTTAATACTAGATTTTACAACATAAAATAAAAAACAATAATAATAAAATATTTAGAAATAATAAGATACGAAAACACAAACATAAGCAAGCTAATAAACATTCACAATTTAAAACAAAATCGCATAGAACAAAAGGAATTCTTTTGAATATTTTTTGTTTTTAAACGAATATTTGAAATATTTGGCAAAATAGTAAAATGGCTCAAAATTAAAAAATTAAAACTTTTCAATTGCGAACTACTTAAAATTATATCAAAAAACAATGGAATGCTTTCTATTCACAAGTTTTTAGTAAACAACTTAGCAATGACTGCTTCAAGTTCATAGTCAACAGAGTATAACCAAAATATATGGCAAGATATTGTACACACACACATGCATAAATATTTGCTTTGATGGTCTATTATAACTGCCATTATGCTGCCTGGTATATGGCAATTTGTCACACGATTTGCAAGCAAGTCGTAACACTAATTTTAGACAATCAGCGAGCAGCATTAACATTAATATGACAGTCGAAGATATCGCCGCAACTTACCGCCTTCGAAAGAGGAGCATAACAGGCGGATGTGGAGGTGGAGATGGAGTTGGAGTTGGAGGCGATGGGCGGTGCTGTTGACATTGGCAATGGCAATGGCGATGGCGATGGCAATGTCGAATTGCTGCATAAGAGCTCAAAGACATGCCAATCCTCTGGGGTATTGCCATTGGTGCCGGGTCGCAGATTTGCTGGCATTGCAACAACAGTAACAACAGCAACTGAATATTATGTGAGGTACTTTTAAAGCAACTAAAACTCGGTATCTCTCGCACTCGATTGCAGCACCGTTGATGTGGCAAGTCATACTATTTTGTTGTTGGCAACACGAAGCGGTCTAAACGCCTGTTGCCAAGCACATCACAATCATGTTAACCAAAATGCATCGAACCCAAAAAAATCTAAACACTTGAACACGTGAAGGCGTTACCACGGCAAAAGCTGAAAGCAAACATAAATGAGTATTCAGGCTACCCATCTACAATGTGTACACTATACAGGGTATCGACAGGATAACGGCTGCAGGCTTCCGCCAGGCAATCAGGCAAATCGGTTTTCAGCATAATTTCATTGTCGCTGTCGCTGTCGCTGTCTGGCGGCATTTTCTTTTTCCCCCCATTTTTCAAATTTGTGCGGAATGTAAATGTTTGATCAAAGTTCGGAGAGTTCGAGTTCGAGTTTTAGTTGTTTGGCTTAGCAATGACTTTTGGCAAATCAACGAATCCTTTCGTTGTATTTTAAGTTCCATTATTGGTTTATTGGTTTGTTTCGGTTGCCAACACAGTTCTGACTGACAGCACACTCATCAGAACTGTGTTGCCAACCTCTGTAATACTGACAATTTATGTTAGTTTTAAATGCGATACTACTTCCTCTTCTTCGATTTGTTCTTCTTTGGCGGAGACTGTGTGCTCAAGAGTTCAATTAAAAAAAGAAATGTCAAAATATTAGATTAAGAAAATGAACTCACAGCCAGCTTAACGGAGTAACCTTTTCGCAGTCCATTCCTTTCTTCCTCCTCCTCAGTCGCTTCGAGCAGCAACACTTCGGCCACTCTTTGCTTAAACATTTCCACACGTTCCCTATAGAACTTTAGATCATCCTTGGCCTTTCCCAAAAGATTTCGTGTTATGTTCCCCTTCAACTCCAATTGTTCCATGCCATTCTCAAGTTTCTCCTCCCAAGTAGCAATCGCAACGCGATACTTCTCAATCTCGAGCTGGTAAACAAGCTCTCGCGATTCAAGAGCTGCGCCATTCTCCTCGATCAACAGCTTCAGTTTATCGAGCTCATTCTTCAGCGCCTTCTCTTTGCCTTCTATGCGCATCAAATGCTGATCTCCAGCGCTGCGCAGCCAATTGAGACGATATCGTCTCTCGATGGGTAGTAAAGCTGCGGATGAATCGTCAGGGGCGAAGCGCAGGCTGACATGCGTCTGGGAATCACTGCGATGCCGAACTATCGATTCTCTTTCATATCGTTCCTTCTCCCTGCGATTCATCTCCAGCTCTTTTATCCACGTGGCATGCACGTCAAAGTTCATGTCCCTAAAAATCATTGAAATTAAATTACATCTTTAAAAGAAATACAAATAGTTGTAATCCTAAATTTGGTAAATTAAATAAATCTTTAATTTAATCGCGTTTATGTTTGTTCATAATTAAAAACAATAGCTTACTCCATCAATTTCAAGGAGCTCTTTAAAAGAAATGAAAAATAATGGTAATCCTTAATTTGGCAAATTAAATAAATAGTGAATTTAATCACGATTATATTTGTTAATAATTAACAAGTAAGGAAGTTACAGTCGAGTGTGCTCGACTGTGCGATACCCGCTACCCATTTTGAGTAAAAGCAATATATTTTGCGGTATTATTCTCCAAATATACGAAATATACTGCAAACATACTAAAAATATAACAAATGGTATATTTGGTATATTGATATAGTACCGCATTCAAAATATACCATAGACGGCACAATATACCAGATTATCAGCCAAAGCAACTAAGATCCCTAGTAAGTAGGCGTTTTTGCCCATACAAAAGTATTTCTTTAATAACTTCCACAATTTTTATCTGATTCCAAATTTTTAGGAATCATAACTACTATTGTTATTATTGTATACTCCAAAAATCGCAGCTCTGGCTTTAAAATTACGTGTGTTATTCGATTTTTTTTAATTTGCGGGGGCGGAAGGGGCGTGGCAAAAATTTGAAACAAACTTGATATGCGTGCAAACATAACAAATGCTGTCGAAAAAAAATTATAGTTCTATCTCTTATAGATTCTGAGATCTAGGGGTTTATACGGACGGACGGACAGACGGACATGACTAGATCGTCTCGGCTGTTGACGCTGATCAAGAATAAATATACTTTATAGGGTCGGAGATGCCTCCCTTCTACCTGCTACATACATTTCCTGTCGGCACAAAGTTATAAAACCCTTCTACCCTATGGGTAGCGGGTATAAAAACAAAAGCTTACTCCATCAATTTCAAGGAGCTTTTGCAGTAGTCTCGATCATCGCGCACATCCTCCCTGATCACATCCAGTATGCCGATGATCTCACTCACATCAGTGGCAAACTTACTGCAATTGAGTTCGGTGATATCGTTCTCCATGGTTAACACATCCAAATACAGATGATTAACCGTGGTGCGGTGTAAAAAGAAACTTTCCGACCACCTAAAGAGATTATAGGGTATTTCGGTTGTTTCAGCTGTCCAAACATTCGCGATTATCTCCAAGCGTTTCTTCAAACGAACCGACAAATACTCAACGGCAGCACGTTGAAATCGCAACAGAATAAACTTATAGATGACCCTTCTCTCTTGGCTGCTCATCATTTTTCTCGTCTCGAGTCTTTTGTCGCTCTTGACACTCTCATCGTCTGATGTTGCAATAGGAGCTGCAGCCCTTAGGCGCATTAGAGCAAATGCCTCCATGTTGCCACCTCGGCCAATTGTAGAACGCGATCGATATGACATCGATCGTTTGCTTTGCCTTGTGAGACTCTTTGAATATCTCTCATCTAAAGGACAATTGACGAAAAGCCGTTGGAGAAACTCATCGCGACATATCGATTCATCGGTATGCGGTGGCAATGGAAATGTAATGCCATAATCTTCATAATTGATATCTTTAGTCATCAGCGATAGATCTGATTCTGTCTCCGTCTCAAGCATAAGATCTTCCTCCTCCTGCCCGAACTCCTCCATTTTTGCGTTATTTTTTTTTGTATTTTATTTAATGTGTTAATAGTGTTCTTGTTTTTGAAAATTTATTTATTGAATTGAAGTTTAGTTCCATGAATTTAAGAAATTTATTTCACATGACATTTAATTGCCAAAATATTACACAAAGAAAAGTAAAAAAAATAAAAATAAATACAACTACAGCAATTTGTTTGCCGTTTACTTTCAGCGTTTAAAAATGCCACAAAAGGGTTTTAATTATCTCAGAACAAGTGTACTTTTAATTGTAAGTGAATGCAACAATTGGAATTATATTTATTTCAATCGTTTTTTTTAGTTTATAATGCTAGACAACTCGGAGGGATCGCCAATACGAATAATACCCAAAACAGAAGTTGTTCCTAAGCACAAATGGTTTCTAAATCAGCAGAATTTGCGAAATAACTATCTGACCACAATGGAAAGAAAACTCAAGAGTGACGAGCGTTTTAAATTGAAATCTACATTACAGGTATCTTTTTTAATTAATATGAATACATGAACTTTATGTTTAATATATAGCCGAGTGTGTTCGAGAAAAAGGATTTGCGTAAATTCGATAATGATCATTTAACCCCGGGAGTAACTCAACCCAGTGACGGGCTAATTAGGAGGCTTGGTTTTCAGCTTCCAGCAAAAGATACTCACTACTATCCAAAGTATGTATGGAACACTATATATATATGTTACATTAATAACTATTTGATAGCACTGGCAAATTGTCCACGGTGTGTTATGGTAAATCGACCATTTACAATCATCCAAGGGTCTTGAGATGGCTTAAAACACAAGTGGTAAATAATTTTAAAACTTATGCTATCGAACAACAAGGGCGTAAGTATTTTTGGGAGCTTCGCAAAATTCTCTACATTCAAGGCAGATCAGAAGAATGTCACACCAGAAAGATGAACTCGAGTCGCAAGTATCTTGAATGCGCATTGAAGCGTCATCAACGCATGGAATACATGATTCCTCAGTATCCGCTGCACCAAATTTATTTTCACAAATATACAACAATACTTCTTAATAACGTCTATCATTGATTGAAACCCAACAATAAAAATGCAAACAAGCTTGGATCGCGAATTTTCATAATTTCATATATGTATTTGATGCAATTTGATGCAAGTTTTATGGGTTCATCAAGGGAGCTTCTGACTTAACTGTTACTTTTTTAGTACACGCAACAAACGAAAACCAAAACAATACAATAAACATCAAAAATAAATAAAAAAAAAAATCTAAAATGCTGATCAGCTTTGCCATTATTCTAATCACATTGAATGCTTTCTCCAATGTTGTGGGTGAATCCACGACTGAAGACGATTTTGAGTATGGGGACTATCACCCGGTTGACGATATGTTTGGTCAAGCTCATTTTCCTGAGATCAAATATGAGGAGTACGTGTCACGAGTTCGCTTCATCGAGGCACGACCCTTTCGCTCATTGGGAATGGCATCAGTTTACAACTTAACCCATGAACTGTTCAATTTTCTGCATCCCAATAATGCATCGTACATGCTGCCAGGTATGTTCAATGATAATACAGTCGATTCACCTGTCATTCAAAATGTTCAATATAGACTATGTTGTGCATACAAATAAATCCGCCTTTAACATGGGCAGAAAATTTGAAGAAAACGATTGGCTCAAACTGCTGCAAGAGAACAACTTGTTAATTCTACTTTGGCTGCTTCCTCTGTGTTTACTTGCCATCTTTATGCCATTTGTTGCGTAAGTAATATGATGAAAAATATATATTAAGCCTATGAAATCTGATGTGTAATGTTGAGTTCAAGTGTTCAAGTGCAAAAAACAATGCAATTATCTGCACTAAACAATTAAATTAAGGCTAAATTTTTAAATTTATTTAAGTAAGATTCATTCAATTGATAACTTAATATTCTTATCTCTACGATTTTACCCGCTACCCATAGAAGTATATTATAACTTTGTGCCTCCAGGAAATGTATGTAACAGGTATAAGGATAAAGTCTATAAATTCGATCTAGCCATGTCCGTCTGTCCGTATGAAGATCTCGATCTCATAGACTTAAAGAGATAGAGCTATAATTTTCGACAGCATTTGTTACGTTTGCACGCTGATCAAGTTTGTTTAAAATTTTTGCCCCGCACACTTTTGTCAACGAAAATCGATAAGAATCGAATAGCAAGCGTATTTTTGAAGCTAGAGTCGATTTTTGGTATATACAATAATAACTTTAATAGTATAGTATAGTATATACTATAGTCTTTGATTCCTGAAAATTTGGTTGCCAGCAGATAAAAATTGTAGAAGTTATTCATAAAATGCTTTAGTATGGCCAAAAACATTGGACTCTATGGTATATTTTGAATGCAGTACTAAGCAATATACCAAATATAATCATTGGTATATTTTTAGTACGTTTGCGGTATATTAGTAGGGTATATGTATTTTAAAATTAATACCGCACTGTTTTTCTATGACTCCAAAATGAGTAGCGAATATGTAAAAGTCGAGCAAACTGGACTATTGCTTTCTTACTTTTTAATTTCAAAATATTAAGATAAACCAAAATTATTATTATTATTAATTCGATAGAATGATTTACTTCTGCTTCTGCTGCTGTCGATGCAAAAAAACCTGTGCGCCTTGCGATAAAACCCTCAAGTGGCGACGATCATTGTGCAGTATTTTACTATTTTTGCTTATCCTCGGACTAGTGTAAGTTACGTATTAATGCATGAAGAGTCGTGTAATTTAATTGTACTGACTTATTTGTAGGCTGGCATTTATTCTAGCGCTGCTCAGCCTTAAGCAGATGTCTCGAAATATTGGATATAGCTACCAGAGAATGCGTGAGGGCTCCAGGGATACTTGCATCTATTTAGCGGACGTCTCACAACATCTGCGATTTTTGATGCTTCACAATTTTGAGAGATTGGCACTTCATATTAGTGATGAGATAGCTAGTATGAAATGTCCATAAGTATACTTTAAAATATACCATATATTTAAGATCGCTTTTATCTCATTTTTATTTATTCTTGTTTTTTTTTTATTTTGTATATAGTCTTTTTAATTGTTTGCTTTGTTTGCTTTATAATTATATAATACTTTCAAATTTTTTCATTTATTGATTTTTATTCTTCCGAAATTTCCGACTTCAAGATGCTCATAAGCATGTGCTCTTAGAATTAGCCGATACAAGTGGTGCAAATGCTTTGGTCGAATTGCAGAGAATATTAAAGAATATGGAAGCGGCGCTTCGACTATTGAGGACACTTGAAAATTACGAGAAATACTTGCGTTTCATTGGATCGTTACATCGAGATAGTAAATGATTTAAAACTTATATTTCAAATATATGTAAATATGTAATTGCTTATCACAAATAGGCTGGCGTGGAGTGAAGCGAGATCTCATTTTCAGTATGCTTTCTCTTTGCAAAGTGGATAAGTGTGCCAAATATCTGCAGGCATTCATGAGATTGGATACCTCGCATTGTCTGCATGTGGATGACGTAAGCATTTGATGATTTATCAACAAACAAAAACATTTCAAATGACATGCAAATTTACTTATCACTAGATGCCAAACACGACAGTTTTTATTGGTCCCGTAGAAACTGCCATCGATAAGAATTTAGCTGAAATTGCTGAAGACGGACTTCGCCGATTAAGTGAGATTGAAATCACAATCAAAGAGGCGATTGCTCCTATTCGGGGACCCATCATGTCCATAATTGAAAATGCGGAATCCAATATGAAGGACGAATATGTATATTTAAATGATCTCATCGAAGCTGTAATTAGTGATATTGATTCCCGAGACCGAAATGCAGCAGACACATTTGAAGATATTCACGAGAAAATGGGAGTTCATTACCTAGTATATGGTAGCATTGCTTGCCTTATGTTATTTTTGGTAAGTCCTTTGAAATTAGTCAGAAGAGGTGTCTTGAAAGAACAAAAATGTAAATAAAGCAACTTTATGCTACATATTGAAATACGTTGCATGCTTTTAAATGACTTTAAGAATACTCATTGCTCAATTTTCGGAAGCACAAACGAAGTGATATATTTTATACTGGATGGTATTAGTATAACATTATAATAGATCGATATTTTTCGGTATCTTTTGTCCTGTATGGTATATTTTGAAAGAAATATTATAGCAATATACCAAATATGAATTCGGTATTTTTCGTTATCTTTTGTCATGTGTGGGTGGTATATTTTGAATGAAATAGTATAGCATTATACCAAATATACATTTCGATATTTTTCAATATCGTTTGTCATGTATGGTATATTTTAAATGAAATATTATAGCAATATACCAAATATTAATTTGGTATTTTTCGGTATCTTTTGTCATGTGTGGGTGGTATATTTTGAATGAAATAGTATAGCATTATACCAAATATACATTTCGATATTTTTCAATATCGTTTGAAAGAAATATTATAGCAATATGCCAAATATGAATTCGGTATTTTTCGTTATCTTTTGTCATGTGTGGGTGGTATATTTTGAATGAAATAGTATAGCATTATACCAAATATTCATTTCGATATTTTTCGGTATCACTTGTCATGTATAGTATATTTTGAATGAAATAGTATAGCATTATACCAAATATACATTTCGATATTTTTCAATATCGTTTGTCATGTATGGTATATTTTTAATGAAATATTATAGCAATATACCAAATATTAATTTGGTATTTTTTGGTATCATTTGTCCTGTATGGTATATTTTGAATGAAATAGTATAGCATTATACCAAATATACATTTCGATATTTTCCAATATCGTTTGTCATGTATGGTATATTTTTAATGAAATATTATAGCAATATACCACATATGAATTCAGTATTTTTCGGTATCATTTGTCCTGTATGGTATATTTTGAATGAAATAGTATAGCATTATACCAAATAAACATTTCGATATCTTTTGTCCGGTATGGTATATTTTGAATGAAATAGTATATCAATATACCAAATATGCATTTTGGTATATTAATTTGGTTTTCATATTACCGCTCAATTTTGCCATTATTCGACTTTCTCACTAGTTTGTTTGCAACATTTTACAGATAATAACCGCATTGATATTCGGTTTACTCTTTGGTTTTTGCGTGCGCCGAAACAACGCTGGATCTTATTGCCTGATACTGTGAGTAAAGCGTGATCCTCTTGATCGAACTTAATGTAGAACTTTCTTTACCTTTTCAGGGCCATTATAATGATATTTAGCGTGTTCACATTCATAACGGTGATGGGATTGTACTATTATATCCTCGGCATGGTGACATATCAAGCAGTCTGTCGTCGCCTCGATAGTTTGGGTGATTACGAAAGAAGATCGTTGCGAACGGTGGATAAGATAAGTGCATGTCGGCCCGATCAGCATATATATGATTTGCTGTACGAATACAAGTTATATGATATTGAACGTATATTGACCAATGACACACACGAACCCATCGATGTTGATGATGTGAAATGGGAACAATGGGAAGGTGATCTCTCCGAAATTGTGATCATATCTATGCACGAATTTATATTGCTTAATCATACGCTATTTGAATTATATCCCTATATGGGAAAAGCATATATGAAAACAATATGCAAAAATTTGCGAATTCCACCAATTGATTATAAAGTTTCCTACAACGTTCGGAATTGGGTAGAAGACCAACTAAATAAATTCAAAATTTGCCCCAACGACAGTCGACTTCATATATGCGCCACACCCTGGAAGGCGATGGCCGATGCGTTAATCATTGAAAACGAGGAGCCAAACATTATACGTTGCATCGATGGCATTAAGGAAGCAACGACTAAGATCGATGCACTCATTCTGAGCATGGATGACAATTTTGGTGAGACATATCTCACACTATATAATCAGATTAAGCGCTGCGAGAACTTTATCAGATATCGTGGCCTCCATATTATCAACACACTTGGCCTAAATCTAACCGAATCGCTAAAGGATCGTATTCGCGAATATCGCCAACATACTCAATGGAATATCCAACATAAGGTTGGTCACTGCGGTCCATTGATTTATCATATGGATCGTGGGACGAACTTCGCGTGTCGTAATTTGATCGATCCCATCGTGAGTATTCGATTAAGTACTGTACATATTTATAGATTGATCATTCTTGATATTGCTGTTAGAGTAAGTATATATAAGAGTTAAAGTTGATTACAACCAAATCTGAAATTAAGTTTATTACAAAGGTTTTTTTTATATTTTCTTTAGTGTTCCAATTTAAATTTTGATAAATAGGTGTTATTAAAGTTCTTATCCATCATATCAAATACAATTCTTCAATTAGAGAAACTTTTATCAAAATAATAAGTTTGTTAATCTTAAATCGTGGATTGAAGCCCAAAAATCTTATTTTATAAATCTTAAAGCTATTCAAATCTTTTGAAATAAAATTCAATTTGAGAAATTTTTAATCATAAATCGTTGTTGCAAAGAAAGTATTCTAAAGATAGAAAAGGTGTCTTAACATAAGATTTAATTAAAGAATATTTGATAACCATTGAATTTCACAGAATGGCTTCTGGATTGGATTGTTGCTAAGTTCAATACTGTTTCTGCCCCTGCTACTTGTGGCACATTGTCTCATCTGTCCATATCGACATCAAATCGTCAAGACGCCCGTCGTTATCCTTCTTCGCCATGATGGGTTAGTCAATGTGTGATTTTAAACTCATCATTTTTTAACCCACAAGGTCTCTCTCTCTCTCTCTTTCAGGTGTCCCACTTGCAGTGGAGCTCCATATGTGCCGCCTCCAGTTGTCCTTAGTGGAGGCCAGGACAGAGATTTTGATGTCATAGATATTCCAACTGTCGACAGCAAGACTAAGCAAGATTAACATCGGGGAGAAACTAATATTCATTTCTTCTATGTTTAGTTGTAACTGCAGATATTAGAGAATAAGTGAATTCCGAGTATGTAAATCAGAGTTGTGTTTGCAACCCAAATAAATAACAACCAATAATAATACTTCAAATCGATAAACTTAACCCTTGCTCCAAACAATTTGATTTATCGAGGCTCCCTTCGGTAACTGGTTGTGAATTTTATGTTGGGTATGAGGAGCAGGAAAATGCAGCCAGACGTCGAAAATGAAATTACGTGGAAAAGCGAATTGCCTCATTACCTAGCGGATGCCTGAAGTTGCTGACAATTTTATATTTTGTTTGCTTTTTTTCGTAGGAGTAGACAAGAAGTTTCGCAAATCATAAAAAAAGTAAAACGATGTAGAGAAAATATATGTTTTTCTTATGGTACGTCGAAGTGTATTTTATTCATTTCAGCATATGTATTAAAAGTATTAAATGTTTATATTTTTTTACATTTTCAGATCAATTTATTTTTGCATAAAATAAATAATATATATAATGTTTAAAAAATATTTTCTAATTTTGTTACGTAGTGAAATTGACGACATGTAATGAAATAAGTAACTATAAAAATTAACAAAAAAATAAATTGTGCACATAAAAAAGAAAACACTATTTTTCGTTAGTGTTAATCTGAGTACATAAAAAAAACAACTAATTTGTAGCATTCCTAATTTAAACTAATTTTTGCATATTTGTCTTCATATTTTCCATTTTTATAACTAATTGTTCTAATTAACAAATTAACTTGTTTTTGAAGAACATTTTCTTTAAATTTACATATTAATTTATACATTTTTTAAAGATTCCCTTAAATTTAGAATGTATTTCAATCTCTAGAATTTATTTTACTGTAATTCATAAAAAAAAATCGAATTAATTTACGCTTAAATAACATTTTGTAATATTACTTTGAATAATAAAAATCCGTAAATTCATTTACCCTTAAATAACATTTCGTAATATTACTTTGAATAATAAAAATCTATGAAATGGACTTCAATTAGCAAAAGTAAATTTATTGATTGCCGAATGAACTCTCAATATTCGAAGGGAAATTACGATTATTAAATTATGTGAAAATCAACAGGATTTCTGAGTGCAGAGCATTCAGCTTTCAGGTTCTGCAAGCGATGACAGGTTGATGGCAACCTGCTCCTGTCTTGCCACATACTGTTGCCGCTGTCCACTTATCGCATTCTTCATTGCCACATCCCATTTGGCCAGGGCTATAAATAAAAAAAAAAACAACAAAACAGAACAACAAAAAATTCTTGCCGCCGTTTCGCAAGAGCAAAAGGGCTTGCGACCCGGTTTTCCAATGGGATGTGGTTGCGGTCGTTGTTGTTGTTGTTGTTGCTGTTGTAGTTGTTGTTTTTGTTCTTGTTGTGGTTGTGGCTCTGTTGTAGTTCTGACTCTGGGACTGAGTGCTTGCTGCATTTTGCTGCTTGCCTGTTGCAGTTTCTAATCGAATCGAAACCTTCTACCCTAATGATGGCCGCAGGCAGCATAGCGCATGTTGCATGTTCGACTGTGGCAGCGCCCTTTTGTTAGCTGAAATATCGCTTAGGTTCGAAATTATTATCACTTGTTGTGTGCATGTGTATGCGTGTGTGCGTGCTTGTTGCCACATGCAACACACAACTTGCAACATGGCGATTGTGCAACTGGCTGAAAATGCTGTTCGCCCATGGCAAATTGTTCCGTTAAAATCTGTGCGCTGCCGCAAAATGTTGCACAGCAGCAACAGCAGCTGCAACACATAAAGGGCCAATGCCAATCCATCTGTTGTCTCGCTCGCACACAGCCAAAGGGCTCAACACTCGTACGCGAACCGAGATGAGGTCTGATAATGCACTGCACTGCTCATTCACTCAGTCAGTGAGTCGCACTCGCTTTCGCGCATTCTCCTTTACTCCATGCGACGTTTGCTCTCCTTGTCTGGCTGCTTAGAAGTGCAGACAGAAGACTGGGGTAATGGCAATGTGAGGAGAGAGCAGGTTCGTGGTGGTTATGCTGCTGCTGCTGCGCCTATGCTGCCTGCCTGCGATACGCTCTCACTCACACTCACTCTCTCTCTCCTTGTGTGCACACCTCTCGCCACGTCTCTGTCACTCGCAAGTATGCACACAGCATAGCTTATGTGTGTGTGTGTGTGTCTCTGTTCTGTTCTGTTGCCTGGTTCTGTTTGCCATGTCGCTGGCTTTGCACGCTGTTCGCCTGTTCGAGCACACCATCGAAATTTCACATGTAATTCCCACGGCCTGAATTTTCCCACACAAAACGAAGAAGAGGAAGCAGAATTCAACAACAATGCGACAAACGGACAGTTTGGGACAGACAACAGACGAAGAAGCAAACAGCACACAGCCACACACACACAACCACACACACAACAAACTCGCACACTCACACACACACACTAGAGATTTACTTTTTGTTGTTGTTGCATTGAATTTGCTGTCAGGGTCGGTTGCTGGCCATCAACGCGTCTCCTGCTTCAGACAAACACACACACATACACACATGAGCGTATGAAGCCCTGTATACACATACTCACACATGCATGCCTGCACATTATGTATGCTTCGTACATATGTATGTATTGATGAGCCAAATTCTTGTTTCTGGCTGCTTGACAGGGATGCAAGCGCATTAATATTAAAATTTTACTTCATATCTGAAGGATTAATAAATAAAATCAAATTTTATCTCCACTGAAAGTATTTTCGGATTTTTGGGATTTTTTTTTTTGGAGTTAAAATAACAAACATGCTTAGGCTTTTTTAATATCCATAAACTATGTTACATTTTTTTATAAATTAATTTATTTAAAATAAACTTAAATAAAAAATTCAAATATTACTCGCATTTTTGGCAGGAAATAGAAAATGGAATTATGTTCTGTATATGTAAATCACTATTTTTTTATTTATTTAATGAATTTAACAACCAATTTTTCAGGTAATTGAATTCTTGAAGACAAAAAAATTTAAAATTAAATTTCAGTTAAACTTTAATATATTTGAATCAACTCCTGCAATTTATTGCCGACAAAAGTCTCGTCGGTTACAAATTCCTTTTGCATTTTCTAAGCAATGACCTTCTTTTGTAGCAGATATGCACAGTGGAACGATAGTTAAAAGAAAACGCTTGAAAACCTATACTTAACTTAAGTTAAATATTATACAAATATTATACTCCCACAAATTGTTATTATTTTATTTACATTTTCATAGTTTATTGATTTCATTCATAAAAAATATTGAATTTAAATTTTGAATTCAGACATTAATGAAATACAATATTATTTATGTCAATGTATTATTAATGAATTGAAATATGTTTGGAAAACGTTTATCCCACTATGCGTATGAATAAGTTTTGCGTCCTTGAATCTTTTTGGGGTGCATTCAACCAGCAAAGTTTGCAAAATGTCAGTCAACTTTTGTGGTCATGGTTGCCTCTGCAAAATTGCCAGAGAAGAATTCTTGCCCACTTGACTGGCCTTGACTGCACTTCTAATGGCCGACAAGAGCACTCGTTTGACTTGGCTCAGATCAGAGACCCCAAGCGGAATTGTGAAGAGTGAGAGAGGATGGATGGCATGCTGCTGTAGCAGTTATTCCAGTTATTGTTGAAGCCAATTTACTGCAATGCCCAGCTTCGGCTACTGCACTCCTGGTTCATCAATTCGTTCAAGGATTTTTTCATGCTTCCAGGCATGCCAATGCTTCATGCGTGTATGTCTGTGTGCATGTGTGTGTGTACTTGACAGCTAGAAAGGTCATGAGCACACTCGGTTAACATTCTGAGTTTGGTACTCGTATTATGTCCCCCCTGTGCTTTGGATTTTTTGGTTTTTGGCAATTTTGTTGATCGCTTTCTAAGCTTTGCTGTTATCCTGTCGTCTCAACTCGACAGAAGTAACAAAAAATGCGCTAAATACGGGGTCAAACCGTCAGACTAACCTCATCACTCCCCAATACTACTTCAACTCAATGCAACAAAAGAAAATAAAAAGCACTTACAAATTAAAGCTCAAGTTTCATATCACTCATCGAACAACAAAAAAATAAAAATAAAGCGAAAAAGAAACGAACGAAAAAAGAAAACTTCAACTCATTGTTAAGTCAAGTGGATTAGTTTGCTGCTCACATGGCGGCAACAACTGTTCCACACTCTCCCCTCCATGCTTTTAGCTCTATTCCCCTCTATAACAAAGCTTTTTTGCCCACGCTCACACTGTCGCTCACTCACTCACACGCGCACACACGCACACATGCACACACGTACTCGCAATTCACACTCAGTTAAACGCAACGAAATGAAACGGCGAACACAGGCCGAGTGAATGTCACGGCGAGTAATCTCTCAAAACAGCGCGCTCTCTTCGCTGTTCGCCTGTTCATTAGAGTCCATGAATTGAAATTGTGTGCAACGATGACGGCGACCGCATGTCCAAAATGGCGGCTTGGGGAACTGGGTGATGTTACTGGCTGCTCTCTTTTTCTCTCACTCTCCATCTGTCACTCTGCCCGGTTCAAGAGTTCAATTGCGTGCTGCTGCGTCCGTCTCTTGGTGCTTGTGAGTGTGTTTGTTAGGGGACCTAATGGCGCTTGAAATCCATATGCGACTCAACATTTTGAGTGTGCTGCGGTTTCGTCGTCATATCGCGCGTAATTTTTGTTTGAATAAAAAGGGAGAAAAAAAAACTAGAGCAACGAGCGAGCAGCATCATTTAGATTTAGACCGGAATAGTAGCAGGCGCACAGCAAAGCTGCACAAGCTCGCTGCGAGCACGTTATTTGCTTGTTTCAAGTAAGCGTTGTTGTTCTCGCCTCGTTCCACGGCTGGCAGCACAGTAGTTGTCTCACTCGCACGCATTGCGCTTATGTTACGAGCTTTTGCTTTGTTTCGTTGGTGTCCAAAACGTTCCCCGCAACTTGGCGCGCGTTTTTAAAAATTGCTTGGTGTGAGCTTTTCGGTTTGTCCCCCATTCAAGTCAATGGCCAACGACATGATTTAGTTCATTTGCGTTGATTATCTGCTCGTGCTACATGATCTAATAAATACAATTGACTAAGGGCACCCTACACACAAAATAAATATACAAATTCAAGTGCATAGTTCAAGCTGGGGCTGTTTTATCACAATAATTATTGTATTAAGCCTTGACAGTGAGTGGGGGCCTCTGTTAGTAGGAAATCTCTGTAAATATTTGTATTTTTCAATTCCGAGCTGCGATTTGGGGGCGCATATTAAACAAAGCTTTGTTGGCGATATCATGAATGGGTTCTGCGTAGTTGGAAATTTTATTGATAACCGCGTAAACTTGAAAACTATTTAAATGCGGGCATCGAGACTGCTTATCAAGTGTATTGCCATAAATCTTTAAAACATTTTATGTGGGTTGCTCTGAGATATTTGTACGTATGTTTGCATAGAGTTAACTGCCAAAAAGCCATTACTTGGCAATGTGCCAAGAATATTGCGTCAAATAAATTTCTTATGTTCAAAGAAGTAATTTGAACGATTTTTATATGCATTGAACTATTCATTAAATTTACTAAATCAAAATCCATATGCCAAATATGTATATGCAGATTTCCAAGTAATGTAAATACATATTTACATACGACTCTTTTATTTACTTTACATCCAATGTTCCATTCTGCTGTTTCGCTTACTCTCCACACTCCAGCAAAACATTCAAAAAATGAAGTATTTTAAGTGAAATGTGCCAGAGTGAGATAGAGCGAGAGCGCGCTCAACTGTCTACCCTACAACTACACTTTGCCGGCCACTGCGACTAACAGCGCACACTATCCATGTTACTTCTGTTAATACAATTCTGTTACCCTTTTACATTATGCTAAAATTCAAAGACGTATTACATGCGTTGCGTCAATTGTCAAAATACTTAATTTATTTTATGTTAGTATTAATTGACGGCATTTGAGCATACAGGGTATTACGAAGCCGACTCTCATTGCCAGCAGCATTTCAGCTTGTGTGTTTTTTGGCTTTGGCTCTCTCAGTGTTTTGTTTCTGCTTTTTGCTTTGCTTTGCTTTGCTTAACTGCTCTGCTCTCAGTTCGTTTTCAACGCGCATTCAAGGCGGACGTCTAATTTTTTCGTGTCGTGAAGCGTTCATTTTTTGTCGCCAACGCGTCGCCGTCGCTCGGAGTCGGAGCCTCAAAACATTCGCATTTTGTTACAGATTTAAATGAGTTTCAAGTGCCAAAAGCATTAAATATTATTTGCTTAGTTAATTGCAAACTGCAGTGAGTAAACAAAAGCAAATAAAAAATCTGGACGAAGTCGGCAAAAAAAAAGAAAAGGAAACAAAACGGACACAGGTTCCTTTTACGAGTGTGTGAGTGAGTGAGTGTATGTGTGTTTTTGTTTGTTGTTATTGTGTTTGTAGCTGTTGTTTCGTATTAGGCAAGCAGCAAAACGTGAAATGCAAATTACAGCAATAATAATAACAACGGCAACAGTAACAACAGCAACAAAATCGACGACAACAAAACACTTTCGCGTGTGAGATAAAACGAAAATTGCGCGCCAAAAAATCAGCAGCGAAACAAAAGGATTTAAAAATCACGCACACACACAACAACAGAGAAAAAAGAAGATAAATACCAATACAAACAACAAGGCACGCACGAGCAGCTGAGAGAGCAGAAGCAGTCGATAAAGCAACAACAAAAATAACTGCGCTAGCAGCATCAACAACAACAATCAAAACAGACGACGAAAACGAAAACCAAAAAGAAATTCCAGTTTTATCTTGCGCCGCCAAATTCACCACAGCAAAGGACGTTGAGAGAAGGCGACGACACTTGAAGCATTTTGTCGTCTGAGTCGTGGTGAGTTTTAATTTTTACTGCAGTCTTTTTGTTATTTTCTTTTGACGAAAGTGCAAAAGTCAAGGCTCCTATTTGCTAGCTAGATATGGATTGTTTGTGTGTATGTGTGTGTGTGTGACCTTTGCAGGCATATCGAGTGTGCAAGAAGAGTCCTTGACAAGCCTGTGTGTGCCTTGCACAGTGGTTGCATGTCGATAATTGTGTGCGCAACTCCCTTTAATCACTGTCGGCTTACAGTGAGGCAAGATGCCGGTAACAATAGACACAATGCTGATTAATGCACTGTGACGAAACGTATGAGATTACGAACGAACCATCATCGAGTGTGTCTTACAAAATAAAAAAAGATTCCCAGACCTACTGCCAGAGTTATTCAAGTAGAAAGAAATTGATCAGATAACAGATTATTTCCTTGTCCGAAGCCTTTGTTTCCTTAGCTGGTTTTCCATGACAAAAATAACAAAGACACAAAATAGATATGAGGTCTTTTATGATGAAGATTCTTCTAATCTGTAGAGTGAGCTTGGCCTTCTCGTTTTCCATTTCAGGAAATATAGTAGACCGAGTTAATCTGCTTATCTAAATTGTAGTTTGAGTAACCAGAAACTGCTAATGAGTTCGGGGTAATGGAGGAATTAGTTGAGGCTCAAATTACAGAGCATTAGTACGACGATAAGTCAAATCACTGTTGTTATTTCAGATGATCTGTAAAAAAGGCGAATAACAAATTGCTTCTTCACTTTGTGTTTTGCTTCAGAGAACAGAAAACAACCAGCAACTATGAATATGTAGCGAATTTTTAAGATAAATAAACATTTTGAGCTAATATGCGCTATTTTACGTATGAAGCACTAGTTTCTGTAGAATTACTAATGATATTATCAGTATTTTTTTTTAAGATTTCGCAGAAAATAAATGTCTTTTTTTTATTTGCTTTTTATGAAGTCAATATAATACTTATTTATCATAGTCATAAAATTGCTTATTATTTAGTATAAAATAGTTTCCTACAAATATTTTTAAAAGTTTGCGTGAATTTATCTCATACATGTTTCATGTTACTAATAGAATTATCATTAGCCAAATATGTACATAGCAAATGCTATCTGTAAATTTGTATCGTCCCATAGAACATGTATACCTAGTGTTATTATTACATTTCATTTAATGAAACTAGCCGGATTCAAAGACTTGTTATTCATTTCAAAAATAACTAAAAATGCTGAATTGGATTTGAATTTCCCTTAATAAATAAATTTTCTCTTTTAATGTGCTAGTTTCAATAAGAATCACTAATAGAATTATCATTAGGTAAATATGTGTTCAGAAAATGCCATCTATAAATTTCTATCCCACTCAAGAAGAATGCGCACGTATGTGTGCATGTGAAAGTAATAACCGATAAGAAAGTAAATACACTTTTATTGCACATGCATACGTAGATACCATGTAAAAGCTTCCACTCCCTAATAAGCCGCAAGACCAATAAAAATACACTAACAATTATCATTGGAGGTGATCTAACGACAGTTGAGTTGAGTTCACTGTGCCTCGGCCTCGGGGCAAAGTCAAGCTCTTCTGCTTCTTCTTCGTCTTCGTCATCAAGAGCATGTCCTGTGTCTGAGTGTGTTTGTGTGTCGGGTAATGAAATGTCTAGACAGTTGGGGAGATGACTTTGATGCAGCTTCCTTCAGCGCACTCAAACTCCATCACAGCAGAAAAACATTGCTAAACACATACATACACACGCATATAATCCCTTTTTATTGCACTCTCTCGTTGGAGGCGACCACAGAACATCAGCGAGATAGAACGGGACAGAACGAGTGTGTCGTCCTCAAACTCGTTTTGCTACTGAGTGTGAATAATGGGCGTGAGAATTCGACTTCACTCCAACTCCAACTCCACTCCACATTGCACTGGCACTCGCTCAATCGTGATGATTAGATGTGTGTGTTTATGTGTTTGTATGTGTTTTGGGGCAAAATGCGCTCGTAAATTACAAAACCATGCTTTTATTTGTCAAAATTTGAAACTTATTTGAACAGGCGCCAAGCAAAGGGCAGCAAGACGACGGAGCAATTCCAGTTCCCCAGTTGTCAGGCGAGTTTGTTGTTTAATTTTTGTGTGTTGAGAGAGAGAGAGAGAGAGAGAGAGCCCTTTGGAAAAGCACTCGGAAGGCAATCGCACTCACATGACTTCGACGCTCATTTCGTAGGGATTTTGAGATATGATTTTTGTCAATGAATTTCTAATTGGGTTTTTGCGTTTGCTTGCATTTATTGAGTGTTGTATAATGCCATAATGATTGATGGTGTTTCTCGATCTGCGCAATTTAATTGATTTGGTAGCCAAGCGTTAAATTTTCTGGCAATTCATTTATCAACTATTACCTCATACAATAAAGCATAATCCACTCGTTTACTTTGCACACATTTCGGTTCGCATTTTTGCCATTCTTTGCACAGTTGTTTTTATATTTTTTTTCTCCTAAAGCACAACAACAAATTTGCTCTTAATGACGCAGCTTGGCTGAAACTCGTCGCCTGCTCATTATTGTTGTCTCGCTCACACTCAGAAGCCGCAGTTTGCAATTTACGGCAATGCCAAAATTAGCAATGTGAAGCAAAGTGTAAACAAAAGGAGCAAAAATACAAAGGCATTCCCACTTCCAATTATGGTGCTCTCAATACACACATAAACACACACATACACACCCCAACGGGAATTGGATTTGAATTTGGATAGCGCGCCAAGGCAAAGGCAAGGCCGCGACGGTCACTCGAAAACAACAGCAACAAAAAAACATTAGAATAGAAACAATAGCAACACGAAGAATGGGAATGAGACTGAGCGTAAGCTAACGGCATGAATGAATGCCATGCTGGGTTACGTTGAATATGCATATGTATGTGTGTGTGAGTGTGATTACATATCATCATGTGTTATTGTTGTTGCTTGTTTTTGGTGTTGTCTCGATTAGCCGCAAATAGATATTTTGTGTTTTGTTTTTACTTTATATGGTCATGTTTTGTGTGCTTTGATAAGCCAGCTTTGCAGTTTAAGCTTTGCACTCTCGTTTGCTCGCTCTTTTTCACTCTCTCATTCGCTTGCCATAAGCAGCTGGCAGATGCGGATTGCGATTGTGATTGCGATTCCGGCTTATGCAATTCATCATTATGGCCACAATTTGCCACAGCAACAACAAATGCAATTGAACCGCCGCCATTTGGTAATGAATGCTGCACAGGCCTCCTCCCTCTCCTTTGCACTCCCCACCTCGCCATCAAAAAGCCGTTGTCGAAGCAACCTGAGGAACTCGGCTCAAAAAGAAATAATAAAAGTGAAAACTTGTTTTTGCTTTCTGCCGCTGTTGTATGTACATAGTTTATTGTTGTTGCTATTATTATTATTTCTGTTATTGTTTGTGCCGTTGTTTTATGTCTTGCATTTGACTTTGACTTTTCAACCGCTTGTCGTCATCGTCATCATCCACAAAAGCCAGACACAGTGGTTCACAGTTGTAAACAACGCACACATAACGTACACAAATACATGCATGCAAGTGAGCATAATTCAATTGTCTTCGTGTTGAGTTTTTTTGTATTTTGCATGCACACACACACATTCGTAATCAGTGCGGACGATCTATGCAGCCTGTCGACCACTGTGCAATGTCCAAAGACAACAACCACCAAGCAGCGCTGACGTTGACGTTGACGCTGACGTCGCACGATGGCGCTTTCGATTTTCTTGCCTTGCCTTGCCTTTACAACCCCACACGCAGCAGTAGCAATAGCAATACAACTCCCCATGTGTGGAAGGGGGCAAGTGAGCAAATAAGCAATCCAGTTGTCTCGCGCTCTCTCACTTACTCGCTTGGTCGCTCTCACTGCTGAGTTGTGCCCCTTTGGCACCCAAAAACACAAAAGAGAGCCAAAGCAAGCAACAACAATGACGGCGAGCACGAGCAAAGGCTAAAGAGTGCGTGTGTATAGGAGTGTGTGTGCGAGTGTGCGAGTCAAAAAGTCTTATTGGATATACTGAACGACTTGCGCTTGCACATTTTGATGATTTCCTGTGAACATTTGGATATTTCAATGTAAAGAAACTTGTTGCATGCGATACATGTGTACGAGGGACAGAGAAAGAGATAGAGAGAGCGGGCGTGAGGTGCGCATACACACACTGTTAATGTTCTGTTGTTATCATGTTAATGAACTCGTTATATTTACTAATGACAACACAAAGCAATCAAGCGAGAAAGTTTCAAAAGTCAACTTTTAACTGCACAAAATGAAGTATGTAAATGTTTTCCTTTTCAGATTCTTTGTATTATTCGCAAACACACACTTGGTGATAATTTCATTTAATGCATTTCTTTTTGGCTAAAGTGAAAGGCTAAATGCGATGCTTGTTTTAGTTTTTAGCCGTAACTTGTGTTTAATTGTTTAGCTTGAAATGTGACCATCTATGTTTTATTTGTTAATTGTTGCAATTTTTACGCGTCTCGCCGCATTACATAAAACCAGTGTTGCATCTCTTTCGCACACACTCACACTTACACAAAACCTGCCGCCACATTTTCTTGTTAAAAGCTAAACGTTAAACTTTATGCTTTTGATTGGCTAATTGTGAAATTGTTGTTGCTGTTGTTGTGGCTTGTCGGCGGTTTTAAGCCGCCTCATGAAGGCCATTTGTTGTAATGCTCACTTACTCGCATTATGATTTAAGATATTTCTTTCAAAGACGCCGCTGTGTGAAATATTTCAACGCTAACTTGTTGGGCTGCTGAGTTCGCTTGGTGTCTTATGAGTTATGCAATGCATATAAGGAAATCGTTAGGTCATATGCATAAATATTTTACGGCCCCTCTAATGAGATCAGCCAAAGCTATAATCAATTGATACTTAAACAGAATTATTACTATATACATATATTAGGGAAGTTCCTCCCTATAAAAAGTTTATTTCTTATTGCTATTAATAATTGTATGATTGCATTGTCGGAAAACGCGAAAATATTTCCAAATCTCAAATCAATAAAACAAAAAAATTATTTCATAATTTACACACAAACAATCTCAAGTATGTGGCACAGACAAGCTTCGCTATAATGAACACTTGAGTGATATTTTAAATTTATGCATTTTGTTTTACATTTTGTTCTGCACGCCATATGGCGATTACTTAATATTATCTAGTCTATATTAAAAGCTTCTTATCTGTCATTTTTATGATTTAATTTATTTTTGACCAAACATATAAAAGAATGCGGTGTATGGGATTATCGCAGTGGGAGATAAAAATGTTGAAATTCGGTTCTGATAAAGTAATTTAGACTGGGGTAGTTTGGCGAGTAAACAAAAATTTAAAAAATATGATATTTTTATATTCCTTTTTTTAAAAGATTCGGAAAGAAATTTCCAATTTAATTTATGTGTTATAATGTTTGATCAGATTTGAAAGAGATTCGAGAAGAACATTTCAATAAAATTAGATTGAAACGTCAATTTTCACCTTTTTTTTAAAAGCCATCATAAATTTCTAAATTTCATAGTTTTTATATTCGAAAAAGAGTTTTACTAAATCCAATTTGTTTTTACCTAGTTTTTAATGCCTGCCCTTATTTTGCTTATTTATGTTCTGTTCAATACGTAAACATTCATTAAAATTCATTTGTGAGTTTCCGTGTGGATGTTGATAAGGTGAATTTGTGTTAAGTGTGTGTTTTTTTGTTTGTGTTTTTCCAGACGCGAATATCGCTTGATTAGCTCTTTAGTTGTATTTCGTTTTTTTTTTGTTTTGTTTCGGCATTACGAAATTTTCTTGAAATGAACTCCGAAAAAATAAAAAACAAGTAAGAAAGCTACAGTCGAGTGTACTCGACTGTGAGATACCCGCTACTCATTTTAAATAAAAGCAATATATTTTGCGGTATTATTTTCAAAATATACCAAATATACTACAAAAATACTAAAAATATACCAACTGGTATATGTGGTATATCGGTGTAGTAGCGCATTCAAAATATACCTTAGACGGCACAATATACCAGATTGTATATATTGCTCTATCTCTTATAGCCTCTGAGATCTAGGTGTTCATACGGACAGACGGGCATGACGGTCTCAGCTCTTGACGCTGATCAAGATGCCTCCTTCTACCTGTTACATACATTTCCAGTCGGCACAAAGTTATAATACCCTTCTACCCTATGGGTAGCGGGTATAAAAACCATGCTAACGACTCGGTGACTAAAACGCGCGCTGAATACCCTGTAAAAACATAAATTGTGTATGGGGTATGTTTGAGGAAGTTTTTAGCAACTTTTATTAAAATTCAATAGAGTAAAGAACTCTAAATTTCGAAAGCATTTCTATTAGTCTATCATTTATGCATTTTAATGTTGTTTGCTGTTTGTTGCTGTTGGTTTTAAACGTGCTGCCCGCCTCAATTTGTTTATCGTAAATGTTTATGTGCTACGCCTTTTAGTTGTCTGTGTGTGTGTGTGTGTGTTTTGTTTATGTGGAATGCCAAACGAGAACGCCACATGGGAAGCGAGTGGCATCTGCGTCTCCTCCCCTTCCCTTCCCCTATCCTCCCCATTCCACTCTTCTCGCATCCTCGCATTTTCTCATTCGTTTCATAAACAAGCCATAGAATTTTGTTGTTGTGTAGTTTCAGTTCGTGGAATGAATCGACGTGTTGGAAAATACTGAACTGAAAAAAAAAGTAGTTGAACAATTTGTTAGACAAACAGAAATTCGCAGAAGAGGTCAGTTTACTATATGTAACTACAAGTGTGTCTCGTCTGTGCATTGCGCAATTAAAATGTGTCCGGTTTTTTAATACTCTGTATTTTTTTTTATTATGGAGGCACTTGTCAAGTGGCTAGCCAAAAAATTAATAAAAAAAAAATAAAAACTGGCTGAAAATTCGAAAATTGTTTATAAAAAAGCGCAAACAAGACGACAAACGATGTCGACGCGGAAAATGTTGAAGCGAATTACATGAATGAATGATGGAATGAGTGAATGAGTAGCTGACTGGCTGACTAACTGACTGAGTGAATAGCGCTGAGAGAGTGAAAGCCACAAGTAAGCCACTTTACAGCTGTCTTATATTATTATTGTGAATTGTGAAGGCATTTCTTTCGAATGTGCACACTTCCTGTGGTGCCACAACTTGGTGCATCTCCCACTGAGTTGCTGCAACATGCAACAAAAACACTCGCTACCCACAAGTGGCTGAGGAAATGTTGAAGCAGTGGGATGGCGATTGGGATTGCGATTGGGATGCCAGCTAATTTCTCATTCATGAGTCAGCTGAGCGTATAAATGGCCCTTGAGCCTCCGCTCCCCCCCCCGCATCGAAACTCCTGTTAATGGGCCACAAAACGAGCGCGCCAATAAATTCTGACACGCCACTAAAGCTGAAAAGTCAAACAAACGCTACAAGTGAGAGCGTGTTCAACTTGAAGATACTCTATAACAACAAAGAAACGAAAGGTACACAAAATAACGGAAACTATTAAGAAAGTATAGGAAAATAGTGTGGTATTATTCTTAAAATATACCACAAAAATACTTAAATATACCAACATATTTGGTATATGAAATATAATATATTTGGTATATTAAAATACAGCAAAGGCTATATTTGGTATATTAAATATACCAAAGGCTATACTCGGTATATTGATATAATACTACATTCAAAATATACCATATACGAAAAATATACTGGATTGTCAGCCAAAGCTATTAACAACCGAAGTAAGGAGACATTTTTTCCCATACAAAAGAATTTTTGAAATTACTTCTACAATTTTTATATGATTGCAACCAAATTATATATACTTTCTAGGGTCGTAGATGCTTCCTTCTACTTTTGACATTCATACAAAATAGTGTGGTATTATTCTTAAAATATACCACAAAAATACTTAAATATACGAAAAGGCTTTATTTGGTATATTTATATAATACTACATCCAAAATATACCATAGACTACAAAATATACTAGATTGTCAGCCAAAGCTACTAAGACCCAAAGCAAGGAGACATTTTTTCCCATACAAAAGACTTTTTGAAATTATTTCTACATTTTTTATTTGATTGCAACCAAATTATATGCTTTATAGGGTCGGAGATGTACATACATAGGTTATAATACGCTTCTATCCTACGCGTAGTGGGTATAAAATGTTGCATAATTATTATAAAATTTGCAAAATGTGCAGATTATATAAAATCGAATTAAAAAGCCAATGTATCAAAGTCAAGTCTTCAACATTTTTAATTAATTTTAAGATGTATTTTCTAGTGATTAATGATTAATAAATTAATTTGATTCAAGCTTTAGCAGGTCATTGAAAACTGATTGTATATTTATTATTAAATAATCTCCGATTTTCTTTTGACGATCTTATGTAAACATTGTGAAATCGAGGAGGGGAAAAACTTGCATAGATGCTTGCTAAATTGACAAGTCTTTTAAAAATCAAATATCAAAAATATATAAAAAATGTGTAAAGTATTTACTACATTCCACTTTTCGCACAATTCTCAGGGTATTAAGAAAACTCGCATGCCATCGCGACAAACCATATAAGGAATTTTTGGTGTCTGGGTTGGGTGCGAGTTCGTTTGGTTTTAGCCTTGGTGCGGTTGAGTGTCTCTCTGGGGGGAAGTTGGGAGGTTGGAAGGTTGAGGCTTTACTATTTTGAAGGCGCATCATCATCATCGCGTGTGTCGCGTGGTCGGCTCGTTTAATGTCAAGGCAGACAAACAAGCCAATAACAATAACAATAACAAGAACAACAAATACCAATAGTAAATAGTAAACACAAATCGCAATGACTAACACGCGCCAGCAATGACATTGATACCTAAAGGGAACTTACAGTATATTTAGGATCCGACTGGAAAATACTGAGAATAGACCTTGATCTAGAAAAAAACTACTACTAAACTTTTAACGTGACAAAAGTGTGATAAAATCGCATGTAAATTGTGCTTTAGATTGCCTTGAACACAGTTTTCATTTTAATTAGCTCATTAAAAAAAAGGATAAATTCTTTTAGTGGTTCGTTCTAGATTTAACTAATTAAGATTGCGCATCTAAAGTGCAAATTAAGCGCTTGGTTACTGACAAGTTAAATGATTAAGAATCAAAATGATTGTTGAAAATTGGGCTTTATTATCAGTTTAAAACATTATTCGATAATAATATTAATAAAGCTGCAATAAAACAAACTTTACTTTAAACTATTTTGCCTTTATGAATTGTTTACATTTAATGAAAGCTAGGATAAAATCGAGCACTTTCTATACATATTTTTTATTAAGCAAATGAACGCTGTCAGCGAAAAATGTTCATTGTTCGCTATTCATTTAATTATCGACATCCCCACAGAATTTGCATATCTATTCACGCTTTGCAAATTGTTTATAAATATTTAAGCAATTGTGTGCAAAATGTTCAAAATCAACAAAACATGTTTTTGCTTATTGATCGCCAGTTGCAAACAAATTCCAAACAATTGAGCTCACGTTGCCTGACTAGACGAATCTATGCACCCTTTAGCATCTCACTCTTTCTCTATCTCTCTCTCTTGGTCTCAGCTGTTGCAACCCCCTTCGAAATGGGGGGGAGTTGGAAGTCATCCCCAACATAACCGCAAAGGAACAACAAAGCTCTCCAGGGTGAATTTGAAATGAAATGTTTTGTTGTCGTCGTTTGGTGTTTTCCTGCTATCCTGTTGAAAAATCAGGGAAATCTATTTATTGATGTTTTTCGCCAAGTGCAAATGGCAGAGAGCAACCCCCAATTCCAGCCCCCCTCTCTCTCCTCATCCATTGTGACGTCAGAGCATTGACCTGTTGTAGGGGTCGAGTTTTGCTGAATACAAACGAAAGAACAACAACGAGCTTTCAACTGTTATTTGAGCTTTTCGACAACAACAAAAGCTCTCCTGCTCCTGTTGACGTCATTGCTCCTGTTCCTGTTGCTGCTGACGACGTCGACTCCTGTTGCTCCTGTTGTGTTGTCAGCTGCTTGCTTCCCATTGCTGAGCGCCTGCTGTTTTGAGGCGGAGTATTTGAGTTAGAGTTGTTGAATGGCGCGCTTCACACGCCAGCCACACCCCCCGTCCGCCCCCTTTTTGGCAGAAGCAACTCAAACTCCGCAACTCTTGCGCTGGAGAAGTGCTGAGCATGGAGTCGAGTGCGTCTTTTTGCCCCAAGAAGTTGCACCGACAATGTCTTAGACGCTGCTGCATCTTGTTGCTCAGCTTTGATTTCACACGTGTTCGTGTGTGTGTGTTGTGCGTGTGTGTGCATTTTCCCTGTGCCTGTGAAGCGGCCATTTTCTCCATGGAGCCAATTAGCACCAGGCGAACAGCAAGCGAGCAGACAACGTCCATTGATTTTGGGCGGAGGCGCTTTTCCTGCCCAGGACTGGCTGGCTGGCTGCGTTGCTCCTACATGCTTGCCCCTGAAATATGCCACAAACAAATACACACACAGATACAGACACACACACACATGCGCATACACCTACGCAGTTGGGTGGGAGGGAGGCTTAAGCCAGCCAATGATTGTACGCAGCTTCTACAGAGCTTTGGCCTTGTGTGGCACGAACACACGTGTGTGCAGCTGCCCCAACAAAACGCGCCACAAAATGTCTGCAGGTCAAGGCAATGCAGCGCATCAATTTGCGGAGGCTGCAAAAAGCCAAATGCACTCAACAAAAACTGCAGATACAAAGATACTGCATACTGAGATACTTTTGTCGAACTTGAAAACTTATAAAAAGAGATTTGGCAAGCGTTAGATTCTTATTTGTGATTCTTTTGATTATGGAATTATGTAAATTCTTTGTCTGCAGTTGTACATACATATATAGTAAATCATAAGAATATCATTTTATCATGCATTTCCTTTTAAACACATTTTTGAAATTATCTAAATTCTGTGCTGAATTAGTTGAATAAATCATAAGAATATAATTTTCTTATGAATTTCTTTTTAAACACACATTTTGCATATTTATAAGCTTGTTATTTAGATGTGTTAATTCAGGCTTTTAAAAACATTTCTTAGAACTCTAACAATTCAATAAATGCGAATATATATTACTGTTATATCAACAGTTAGAAATTGGAATATTACATATAAATTTCTGTTTGCTCAACTAGTCCAAAATCTTTGAATTGTTTTTTAAATTCTCTTTTTGCTATATGTTCTTTTAAATTCTTTAAACTTGTTGTTTGCTTTCATTACGTTTTAGTCTTTCACATATTTTTGTTTAACCTTTTCTTACATTTACTTTGAATATTTTGTAGTTTTCTTACAAATATCTTTTTATTCATTTCATTAATTTATTTATTTATTTTCTTTCAATTTATGAAATGAATTTTATTTACATTAATAACTATACATTACGACTCGTCACCCATTAATTGCGTATCCGTAACTTCTCACAGATGTCTGAATATTTATATTATATTATTATATATTATATTTTACTTTGAATATTTTGTAGTTTTCTTACGAATATCTTTTTGCCATACTTAATTTAAAAAGGTTTTCATTCCATTAATTTATTTATAATTTTTTGTATGTTAATTTAAGGAATGAATTTCATTTACACTAACTACACATTGCGTATACGACTCGTCACCCATTAATTGCGTATCCGTAACTTCTCACAGATGTCTGAATATTTATATTATATTATTATATATTATATTTTACTTTGAATATTTTTTATTTTTCTTACGAATATCTTTTTGCCGTATTTAATTTAAAAATGTTTTCATTCCATTAATTTATTTATAATTGTTTGTATGTTAATTTATGAAATGAATTTCAATTAGACTAACTACTTATTGCGTATACGACTCGTTACCCATTAATTGCGTATCTGCAACTTCTCACAGATGTCTGAAATCTACTCAGCACGCTATCTATAAAAAAGAATACTTAAGAAACAGACATTCTTTGTTAAATCTTGCGAAATGTTTTGTAATACGCCAAATATAGCTAATATAAAGGAAGGAAATGCTTTTGCATGTGGCAATATTGTGAGTGTAGCAATCAGCTTTTGTCCGTCAGCAATGTGTACACAGCTGGTGTAGCCTTGAGGTAATCGAACTCGAGTCTTTTGTTTCGATTTAGAATTGCGAAATAATGCAAACTGAGTGATGCAATGTGTTTCATAAAAAGACAAAGACGTGCTAAAAAGCCAAGTAATTAATTGTATTGTGTTATTTTTATTGATAAATGTGCAAATACAAATATTCGCTTAAATAGTTTGCATATTTTTTCTGCAAGTGTAGACGCTGCAACCTGTTCATGTGTGACGTGGGGTAAATTTGATTTAAGAATTAAGAGTGAGGTTGGTTGGGGGGTGTTGGTGAGTGAACAAAAGCTTTCACTTTCATGCTTGCAGCGTCGTGGCAAGGATGAACACAATGCGTCGATTTTTGCATGTTCGTTCGTGCAACCAACACACAAAACTCACAGCTGAAAAATTTGGGTCACTTGTCGCCGTAGTTGCGTCGTTGTCGTTGTCGTGTTGCATAAGCAGCAGCAGCAACAGCGGCAACAGCAGCATAAAGCGACAAAACCACCACCCATTTTTGGGTGGCAAGTTGCTGTTGTTGCTGTTGCTGCTGCTGCAAATGAGGAAGCCTAAAATAGCAAAAAGCCACACACTCGTACACACTCGAATCGATTTGCAGACGTTGCAACGTTGCAAGTCGGGTTCGGGTTTTGGCTAGGCTCATTTTGCTGCTTTTGCCTTGCCACAACCGCCGGGCAGTTTGAAGCCATAAGTTGCATTGATAAGAACACCACGCGCAGTGAGTGCAGAAAACGAAAGTGAAAAGTGAGCAGTGAAAACACAAAAGGGGAAATATGCTAATGAAAATGCAAGTGCAAGTGGAAAATGAAATAGAAATGCGAAACCATGTGGCAATGTGGTGAATGCACTCGGTGTGTAAATAGAACAACAAGCCGACAATTGATTGATTGATTGATCGGCATTGGCGATTTGCAATTAGCCAAGTAAACATACAACGCGCGGCAGTAACAAATTTCTTGTTGCAACAAGCACAACAGTAAGCAGCAGCAACCATGCAACGTCCCGGGACGCACATCTCGACGAGCATCATGAACCGCATGTCGATCTTTGAGAGTGAGTTCGTCACCCCCCCCCACTTCTCAGACGGTGAAATCGCGATCTTAACTTAAATATTCGGGTATAAAAAGTGTCTTGCAAAATGCAAAACTCGATGCGTGTTTTAGATGTTAACAAAACTTCTTTGCCCATAGATCTTTTCTTTTATTTGTGTTGTATGTGAAAAAAACATGCTCCAAGCGTGGTATTCAAAGATTCGTGCTCGAGATTGGAATGAATCAAATGAATGCAAGCAACAATAACAAAGACATTTGTATTCAATTTCACACTCAAACAAACACATTTGTAAGAAAAACTGTTAACATGATTGAAATGCAGATCTTAACTTTACGCGTTTCGAAGAAAGTACCGAGTTCACTTCACTTCCAAACAGTGTTGTGTTAGTGTTGTAAAACGCTGCGAATTTGCATGTAGCTTTGTGTCTGGTTCATGTTGATCAGTTGTTGATCATATCAAAGACATTTGGAAAGTAATTTTGGTTGCTCGGGGAAATAATTGTTAAAAAACTTGGAGAAAACATATATCAAATGTTGTTTTTACTGCATAGGGTTGAACAACGAGCACATTGTAATTTAATCATTTATTTGTGTGTTTTATATCCGTAAAATTACTTTGATTTTAAAAACAAGCTACAAAAGAGTATACTCGACTGTGAAAAATCCATTGTCAATAAAAAACCGATTCGGTATTATTATTAAAATACACCAAAATAATACAGCTACATACTACTAAATTCTAAATACACCATACACTTTAAAATGTACCCATTTTAAATATAAAAACAGGAGCGGTATTTTTGAAATATACCAAAATAATTATAATAAAATAAAATATTCTTAAAATATACCAAATTAATTTAAATATATACTACAACATTCCAAATATACCATAAACTAACGATTCGGTAATATTATTTAAATATACCAAATTAATGCAGCTACATACTGCTACGCTTCAAATATACCATAAACTTCAAAATATACCCATTTTGAATAAAAAACAGGATCGGGTTTCTGAAAATATACCAAAATACTACAGATACCATAATCGACCAAATGTTTCCATTTAAAAAAAGCGGTATTCTTAAAATATACCAAATTAATACTACAACATTCCAAATATACCATAAACTATAAAATGTACTCATTAAAAAAAGAAAGGGACGGTATTAGTCTTAAAATAATATACCTGATTTATACAACGATAATATACTATACTACTAAACTACAAAATATACCAGATTGTCAACCAAAGACCACAAATAAATATAAAAATTTGAATAAAAATTATTACAATTATATAATTTTCTCTTGATAAGGAAAGTACATATTATTTGTAGGTTTAAAATGAAGCTGCCTGTTTTATTCTTAAAATATTATATACGAAATTAATAAACCGAAACACTACTGTATTCAAATTATACCAGATTAGGAATCAAAGTAACTAAGACAGTTTATGTAAAAATTTGTATAAAAATGATTTCGTTATACATTTTACTCGGAAAGAGCACATAAATAAGATAAATACATACTCGAGGCATTCAGGCTTATTTTAACATGCATTCATTTTAGATGACACTAATTAATTAAAAATGAAGACCCTTCAAACATCAATATGAATAATACTCGCAACTGCAGCTTAGCTTGTAAAAATATGCAAAATAATGCAGTTGAATGCCTCGTCGAGTGTTGTGAAGTGCTGCCCTGGCTCTTGAGGTCATTCAACTGTACTCCATTGCATACCAATTAATAGAGTTTTGTATGTTTGAGGAGCAGCAAAACAGCAACAGCAAAGTGGCATTAAAAGGGCCAATTGAGCGGAGCTCAAAGTTCGAGTTGACATAGTTTTTCCCATCGATCAATCAATGGGTTTCATAAGACTCGAACAATTCCGACAAATTATCACTAATTCCACAACATCAATTCCAATTGATTGTCTGTTGATTTGGCTGCTTTTTGTGCTGGCCATGACAGCGACGAACTATTAACCTCTTGGGCTCGATCAATTATGAAATACGTGGCCAACTCGAAAGACTTAAAAAGCGAGCGTGTGTTGTGTGTGTCAATCGGAAATTGTATGCAAATCTTTATTGATTAATTTGGATAAGCCTTTTTTTTTGCATTTGCATTTGCATTTGATGGCTGCCACATTCTGAGGCATGCACAATGGTCTTCTATAGTTGGCTTCGATTACGATAGCGATTACACGATGACGATTGCAGACCGAATGAAGTTTTTCATTTGCGCAATTGAATTCGTCGTCGCCTTATTAGAAAACCCGCACAAACCAAACGAACTAATGAGCAGGCGAGGCTTGTGATTGGTTGGTGTGAAATGAAGTCGAGTCTTTATAAGGGTCTTCCCCCATACAACTAATTATATGCAATTTGTTTTCACCGAGTGACCATTCCATATACTACTATATACTATATATGTTTTACACTCCCTAGTCGCGTCTGCGACCCACAATGAACCAGACAATGCGACTCCTATGCAACTTGCACATAAATCAAGACTACTTTATTCCGTATGTCTGCTTTTAATTTATCATTTGAAAACTTGTAATATTATCATGTGTGTGTTTGAATGAAAGTTTTTTGTTTGTCTTTTCGTTTACGCTTTGATACGACCCGCAATGCAATGAAAGTTGACTTGGAACAAGAACCCAGCGAGTTTCCAGTTAAACTAGGCATGACATTCAAGTACTGTTAACCCCGGACATTACGCGTATTGTTCATTAATTTAAATGAAACTTGTCGTAGGTAGAAAGCAGTTGTTATTTCACATTTTATACAGGGTATCTACTGCTGAGATACGCCCCAAAACAAAACTTGCTGCTAATCGCATTTCACGCATTTTGCTTAATTGCTTTGGAGCATTCAAAAAGACTTCCGCATTGAACGCTCTCACAAGTCATTAAACTGAGTTCTCTAAATGAACTTTTGCGTGGCTGCTTTACAGGGTATTTACATAGGCCTAAAAGCATGAAAAACCGCTGCAAAACTTATTTCACGCTCTTGTTTTTTTTTTTTTTATTACTTTTCACCATTCATTAACTTCGACCAGAGGTATTTTGTTTGTTCGTTCTCTTTATTGTCTGTGATTCATTCGCCCTCATTTTAGAGGGTATTCTTAGAGTGATGTGCGCAAAATATTTATTATTTCGCGAAAAAATTTAAAACACTTTTTTATTTGTGTCTATTATTAAATTTGAGTTGTGTCTTCCCTTTTTTATTTTGTTACGTACGTTTTCATTTTTATAGCTTTCCACATTAAAAACTTGGATATACTTATATTTTTTGTCATTATTTCTACTTTTGTTTAGTCACAGATTTTATCAGTCTGCTGCAACTAATTTAATAATGTTATACTGCACAATCTTGACCATTTAAATTGAGCTGCTTATCAGTAACTTTCTATATGGAGTACATCATCAACTGAGCTGCTTTATTTTCAGAATATTTTGATAGTACATGCAATGTTTATTAGCCTCTTAAGATTGCTAAAATTATTCCTTTATCAAATATAGATTTTTTGTCGAACTTCTAATTTATGTGCACAGAAGTATCGTAGTTTTTTATAGGGTATTTCAAATAACTATTCGTTGCCAAATTCCGTAGTTTTTGAGAAGAGAAAGAGAATACGAGAATAAAAGGGAGTGAGAGAGAATCACATAAAAATTGTTGATTGCTTTCACAATGTGATTTGTCTCATCAGCAAATTTCAACGGCATTTTCAGCATTATGCGATGCTTTTTGGCCCTTATCTGCTACCTATTAATCTAGTTTAGGTTCTGGCTTTAAGTTTTATTTCTGTGTGATTGCCATTGTTGTTGTTGTTGTTCGACAAATGTGGGTTATGATGACGAGCAAACGGCACAAAAGAACAACAACAACAGCGGCGAAAGAAGTTGGTGCCAAAGAAAAAGAATCTTTAACATTGACTGTCTCTTGGCTTGACTTGACTTGACTTGGCTTGGTTCGTTGCTTGTTTGGTTCTGCCAAGTTGGCGTCGCGTTGCTGCTAGCTTCGTTTCTTTTTTATATGTCGGACTTTTTGTTTTTTGTTTGTGTAACAACAAATTGACAATGACATGAATGCCAAGAAATATTTAACCTTAATAAACGAGAGGCAAGCCAAGCACTAGACGAAGACAACGACCAACACATTTGCCACTCGTCTTTTGTCTGGCTCACATTTTTTGTTCTTGTTGTCTACCTCTTGATGTTGTTCTGGTTGCATTGTGTTTGATTTATGGAACGAAGGCCAAGTGCCAATTAAGCTTTTGCAACAGCAGGAGAGCGACAGATTTACGGCACACACACACTTTGTAGAAAGTTCAAGAATTTGCATTAATCGATTATCTCGTTCTCTATCTCTGTATCTTTTATCATGCAGATACAACGCCGCGCGCACAGAGCTTGACTGAGATCGATACAGCTGGCACCACAATGATGTCCATGTCGAGTTCACCGCCAGCCACGCCCACCGGTGTGCAGACCGATTCCGATGGTCTCATATTGCCAAAGAAACTGATCAATCCCTGCATGGAGAGCACCGATCGCAAGGAGCTGCATCGCGAGCTCAAGTTCAATGCGAGAATGTAAGTAGAGATTCAATCAACACTTTACAGAGAGCTAAAGAACAATCTAAATCTCTTAAACACATCGATTTGTGTAAATAAAGAAATGATAAATTTAATTAATATCTAAAATGAGCACTATTTCATTCATTAAATGAGATACTTATAGTTGAAATGTATCTATAACTAAGTCAGTTTGTCAAAAGTCTCTAATATTAGGTTGGCCAAAAAGTCTTGCGGTATTTTTATTGAATTTTCAATTGTTCATAAAATTGGTTAGAATAATGCGATTTAAGTCAAATATGCGCCGTTTTGTTCGATGACGAGTTCCCAACGAGATGCCAACTTCATAATGCCCCTCTTATAGAAGCTCGCTTTTCTATTGGCAAAAAACTCGGAGAGCCAATTTTCACAGGACTCTCTTGTGGCCAATTTCCGACTACCAAGGTCGTTCGCCATGGACAGAAATAGGTGGTAATCACTTGGTGCGAGATCCGGACTATACGGTGGATGCAATAGAACCTCCCATCCGAACTCCCGGAGCTTCTGGCGCGTCACCAAAGATGTGTGTGGCCTGGCGTTGTCCTGATGGAAGACAATTCGGCCTCTATTGATCAAAGATGGACTCTTCTGCTTGAGTGCTGCATTCAAGCGGTCCAGTACAGGTCCGAATTGAGTGTTTGGCCATAGGGAAGCAGCTCATAGTGGATGATTCCCTGCTAATCCCACCAAACGCGCAGAAGAACCTTCCTGACCGTCAATCCAGGCTTGGCCACCGTCTGGGCAGCTTCACCGCTTTTCGACCACAACCGTTTGCGCTTCACGTTGTTGTAAGTGATCCACTTTTCATCGCCAGTCACCATCCGCTTTAAAAACGGGTCGATTTTGTTGCGAATCAGAAGCGATTCGCATGCATTCATACGGTCAAAAATGTTTTTTTTTGCGTCAAGTCGTGTGGCACCCACACATCGAGCTTTTTTTTTTTTTTAATCCAAGCTTCTACAAATGGTTTCAAACGGTTTGATGACTCATGCCCAGCTCTTGGCCGATGCTCCGGCGCTACTATGCCGATCTGTTTCGATCAATTCAGCGATTTTATCGCAATTTTCGACGACAGGCCTTCCGGACCGTGGCGCATCTTCGACCACCTCCGCACCAGAACGAAAACGTTGAAACCATCGTTGTGCGGTGGAAATGGAAACTGTATCGGGTCCATAAACTGCACAAATTTTATTGGCATCATGAGTTGCATTTTGCCTTTATCGTAGTAGTACTGTAAAATATGCCGTATTTTCTCTTTATTTTGCTCCATGTTTGTGACGCTATAACTCACGAACGACTCAAGACAAACAACAATAAATCAAACACGTGTTAGCGCGGGAAAAGAGCTTTCCAAAAAGGTATCGCATGAACCGATTCGATAAATAGAACTAGAACTACTCGCTTGCAAAGACACCTATCGGAAATACCGCAAGACTTTTTGGCCAACCTAATATAATCCAAATATACCATAAATAAGAATTGTTAGCAATATCATTCATTTAATTAATATCTAAAATGAACTCCATATTCCATTCATTAAATGAAAAACTTATAGATGAAATGTATCTATAACTAAATCAGCTTGCCAAACGTCTTTTTCTATTAATATGTTTATTCTTTCAAAATTATTAAATTTCATTTGAACAAAAGATTTTAATTGGAATAGGAAAATGTTGGAATATTTATATTTAAACAATCAAAAATACCATTTCATATATGGATATCTTTAACTAACAGTTCCTTTTTCCTTTTGGTTCTTGATCTCTAATGTGAATGTGGTGTGGTGTTGTGATTGATAAATAATTAAATATTGAAAACAATTAAATATTCATACAAGTGAAATCCTTTTTATGTTTGGCAACAGAAACATGTATAAAATTATACTTTGATACACTTTTGTAATATTTTTTAGTCATACTGGAGATAATGTTTTGTTTAAAATTGTCAGTTTCATATTCGATGGGACATTCTTGTTCTCCTCTTCTTTAGTTGTCTTATTCTACTTTATTCATGTAAAAATGTAGTTTGAAAATTTCAAATTTATATTAAGAATGCTACGACAACTTTTCAACATTATTAGCAACACATTTACTTTTCTTTACAAATTTTTCGCTTCAAAACTTTAGTTCTCAAATAAATTATTAACGCAAGAAATTGATTAATTTGTAGAATTCAATTGAAATTAGTTCAATCGAGAATACAAATTTCATATTCATTGATAAATGAACCTACAGCAACTACTAATTATTGTAATTTATAGAAATAAACTTTCAAATGAAATTAAAAACTAGATTGTCCCATGCAATATTCGATTGTTTTGCACTCTAAACTTTCTTCCACTCTGCGAATTGTAATTTGATTACTAATAATCATGAATCCTATGCATTGCAGTGGCAAGAGCGTGTTGAACCAGAAGACGGAGCTGCAGCGAGCGTATGAGAAGCAAAAGGAGCGACATGCGGCGGCCGAGCAGCATTCACCGGAAGCGGAACTGGTTGGCGGGATACCCGGACTGAAGGGGGAGCTGGGACGTGTGATCATGGAGCGGGCCCAGAAGCACGAGGCGGCAGCCCAGCGACAGGATGCCGAGGAGGCTGAGGAGCGTCAGTATGTGAATCCCGAGTATCTGAATGTGCGTGCCAAGCTGCGTACGGCGCATGCGCCCAATTAAACTAAGCTAAATCAAGAAAAACAAACAACAAACAAAACAAAACAAAATCGAAACATTATTAATCGTAATTTTAGTTGTGAACTAACCAAAATTCTGTTTAATTAACTATTATATATATGTTTTTTTTATATGTAATGTACGTGTTATATTTGTACTATATCGGACTAACGTTCAAATTGTTCAAATCATTGTCGCTTACGAATTAACTTTGATTGATATTACGATTGCGATTAGTTCTAGACTATTTAAGTTTAAGCCATTATCATTTAACATTTCTGTGTGCGACAAAAACGTTTAATATATTACTATAACGATTACCATTTACGATAACGATAACGATTATGATTATTATTACGAGAATATGTCTGTGTGTGTAAAAATTGTATAAAGTTTTAGTTTTTTTTAAAGCATTACAAAACATTTCTTCTTCCGGCAGAAAAACAAAACTCAAACCGAATTGGCTGAATGAGATATTGATATATTAGCATGTGCATATATAAACCGATAAAATATATATATATGCATATGATTAGGCTATAGTCAGAATAGAATGTGAATGTGAGACGAGAGCTGAACAGGGCAGTTGTAGCTTCTAGTGTTTAAGCTGACCGAATATATAGTATATATATACACCGAGTACTTTTCGATTAAGCCCAGATTGATAATACCTAATATATAGTATGATGATGTTTGTCAAGCGAACGATTGAAAGAGTTGCAAAATGAATAACAAATTACACTATATATATATATATACACATAAAATATATATATCTATATACAAGTTTAGTTTCTGGTATTAATAAATTTTATTGTAGCTAAACGTTAAGCTAAATGTGTGTATGAATTTCATTGTGTAAAATGTCCATCAATGTTACTTCTTAGCCTTCATTAGCAATTTGTCCCCAGATGACTTGCGAATCGACTTTCTTGACATGCGCTATTTTAAATTGATTGGATTGATTAGTTTTTGATGATGTATTGAATAATGTTCTATTTTACCTTGGATTTTCTATTTTCTAGCTCTTGAAGTGCCAAAATCTCCTGCACTTCTTCAATTTTCCTATGGAACATGGGAATTTGTTCCTTGTAGTACTTGAGATCGTCTTTGACTTTGCTTAAGCGTAGACGTGACATCTGTATCTGACTTTCAGCTAATTCCAGGTTCTCCTCGTACTGTAATTCCCTATCCATAATGGAATTCTTTAAGGAGTATATCTGAGCGTTGTATGCCACACTGCTGATTTTCCATAGGCTTCTCACTTCCTCGATCTGCTGTTTGATGCTGTTAAGCTCGTCGCTTAAACGCTGTGGAAGAATGCGTAGAATAACAAATAGGAACAAATTTAATCATTTACCTTTTCATCAAATTCAACTTTAAGAATGGACTGCTCCATGGTGGTTTGGGTCCAGTTAATGCGATAACGTGCCTCGATGGGATAAACAACTAAATAAAAGTGAATAATTATGAATAAAAATTGATGACTGAAGAACTCACAATCGAAGTGGTTGATTTTCGAATAAATTGCCTTGGCGCGTCTTCCAAATGGATCCGCTGAACGTGGCATATTAGCTGCAGCTTTAGCGACTTTTGCGTGTTCCTCAGTAGCTTCTTTTTGTGAGTTGGTCAACAGCACCTCGATGTCCATCTCAGCATCCCTTCGAATAAAGTTTGAATACGAAAACCAATAAGTTTAAGTCGTTTTAAAACTCACTTTATCAACACCATGGAACCATTGCAAATATTCCGTTTAGTGCGAACATCATCGATGACACTGTCGATCAGGCGATTGATTTCTTTTAAGTCCATGCGGAATTTGAAGCACTCGATTTGTTTGCCCAACAATCGTTCGACAGTGTCCAAATACAGAAGATTGGGCTGAGAGAAGCGTTGTAGGTAATCTTTGATGGACCAACCAAATAAACGCAGTTCTTTGTCAATCGAGAGATCCATTCGCCAACGTTCTTTAAACATGTTCATACGATGCTTGAGCGTCTGCAACTGAAAAATGACAGCAAAATAGCCAATGGCCGAGGCAATGTTGCCATAACGTTCCTTCATCAGTTTATTCAAATCCGGGCCATACGGCATTGAATCCGTTGCTACGGAATCCTTTGCCGATATGGAACTTCTTTTCATTTTATCACCCAATAACTCTCGAATATTCAATAGCTTCTCTTCGGCATTGAAATAATTTCCCCCCAATTCGGTAATCTCGCCGAACTGCACTTTGTTCAAGATACTATCCTCAGTATCGATGGTTTTGCTGTACGATTCCGATTCGTAGGGTTTTAGCAGCTCCTCAAGGAACGCATCGCGACACATCTCTGGTGGAGCCGGAGGCAATGGATAAGCTTGCTCGAGGATTCGCTTCCATTTCTTGTGTTCATGGATTCGGATTGTGCGATGGTGAGAGGTGGCGACATTTGCTTGAGACAATGTGGTTAATCGCGAAAGACTGGACATCTTCTAATTGGGTAATCTTGTAATTCAGTGTCTGTGTTTTTTAGTGTTTTATTGTTTTAATGTGTTTTGCTTGTTTGTGTTTTTGTGATTAGTGTGATTTTATTTTGAGTAGTTGAAGTGTGTTGAAGAAGTGTATTTCTGTGTATTATTCGTTTTTATACCCGCTGCATAGGAAATGACTTGTGCTTCTAGGAAATCTATGTAACAGGCAGAAAGAGTCGTCTTCATCCCCATGATGTGTAAATATTCTTAACCATCGTCAACAGATGAGACAATATAGCCATGTCCGTATGTCTGTCTAGTTTTGATCAGATAAAAATTGTAGAAGTTATTTAAGAAATTCTATTATATGGCAAAAAACGACGTCTGCAATCGAATCATAGCTGCTTTGGCTGAAAATATGTTATATTTTGTTATCTATGGTATAGTTCAAAGTAATATACCATACCAATATACCAAATATTGTCTTTGGTGTATTATCGTTACCGTTATCGAGTATCTCACAGTCGAGCACACTCAACTGTAGCTTTCTTACTCGTTTCGTATTGAGACAAAATCGCAGAGAGCTGTGCGAATATTTTAGTTCTTTTTATAAGACAAGAAAATATATTAGTAGATATGAGAATTTCATTATAACTAAATTGGCAAAAAATATAGGGGCACCTAATTATCATATTTGGCATAGGAAAATCAATGATTTTAAAATATATTTACTCTTAAATACTCGCAAACGAAACAAATATACAACATTATTAGAAAAGTTATTCAAATTTATTTCCAATTAATTACAAATGTATTTTGTTTTCTGCCTAGATTTCAGTATT
This sequence comes from Drosophila sulfurigaster albostrigata, assembly GCF_023558435.1. NCBI lineage: Eukaryota > Metazoa > Arthropoda > Insecta > Diptera > Drosophilidae > Drosophila > Drosophila sulfurigaster. The sequence continues at coordinate 25,184,583 of NC_084881.1, forward strand.
TCTTCTTCGGGACTTTGGCCTTTGAAGAGTGTCGACTCGGCTTCCTTACCATTTGCTGTAATCAATCGATTAATTTTCATCCAATTACCAACTTTAAATTCGATTACTTACTGATGCACTTCTAGCCTCTTCCTCTTGTCGTGCCTTAGTAATTCGTACCTCGGCAATTTTCCTATGGAACATTGGAATTTGTTCCTGATAATACTTGAGATCATTCTTGGCATTAGTCAAGCGTTGTCGCGTCATTTCAATATTATTGTCCACTTCTTCCATGGCCGCATCGTACTCCATTTCTTTTTGCATAAATTTATTCTTCAACTCGAGTATCTGCATATGATAAGCTATGCTGCTAATATCCCAAAGACGTCCAGCTTCATCGATCTGAGCATTTAGTCCGTCTACCTCAGCTTGTAGCCGCTAAACATTTAATCATTTATAAAGATGAATAAAAAAGAACCTGATGCCTTACCTTCTCATTAAACTCAACCTTGGCCGTCGACTGTTCCAAGCTTGTTTGCGCCCAATTAATTCGATAGCGTGCCTCGATGGGATAAACAACTAAATATATATTCTATTAATAATTTTAATTACCAAGAATAATATAGCATATTCTTCTCACAATCATTGTGGTTGATTTTCTTGTAAATTGCCTTTGATCGACTTCCAAATGGATCCGCTGAACGAGGCATATTAATGGCAGCTTTGGCGGCTTTCGCGTGTTCCTCAGTCGCTTGCTTTTGAGAGTTGGTCAACAGTTCCTCGATGTCCACCTCAGCATCCCTTCGAAAATATTTCAATAATGCTATATCAATACTTTATCGTATCAATACTCACTTTATCAACTCCATGGAACCATTGCAAATATTGCGTTTACTGCGAACATCTTCGATGACAGCATCGACCAGGCGATTGATTTCTTTCAAGTCCATGCGGAATTTGAAGCACTCGATTTGTTTGCCCAACAATCGCTCGGCAGTGTCCAAATACACAAGATTGGGCTGAGAGAAGCGTTCTAAGTAATCTTTGATGGACCAACCAAATAAACGCAGCTCTTTATCGATCGAGACATTCATTTGCCACAGCTCTTGAAAGATGACCATGCGATACTTGAGTTGCTGTAGCTCAGAAATGGTTGACATAAATCCAATGGCTGTGGCAATGTTGCCATAACGTTCCTTCATCAGCTTATTCAAATCGGGGGCATATAATGACGATTCGGTCACTACCGAATCCCTCTTATAGGTTTGTCGTCTGTCGGTCCTTATCATTTGATTCAATAGTTTTGCCTCGACATTCGTAAATTCAATGGAATTCCCAAATTTCACTCTGTTCGACATGATGCTATCGTCAGAGCTCAGGGACGGAGTTGGTGTTGACCCTCCGTAGGGTTTCAGCAACTCCGCGAGGAATGCATCACGACACATCTCGGGTGGAGCTTCAGGCAATGGATATGCTTGGTGAAGGATTCGCTTCCATATTGTTTGTCGACGGATTCTTATTGTAGGCTTAGAGGTAGTATCGCTTGAAAATGAGGATGTTTGAGACATATTGAAATCGGGTTCTATTGTATTTCTAAGTTGTTTTAAGTGTTCTTATTTTATAGTGTTTTTATGTTGCAAGTTCGATTGTTTGATTCTGTTTGCCTTTAAGTTGTTCTAGCTAAGTGTAAATGCAATTTCAAGGTTGCTATGTTTCAGAAATTTCTTGAGTTTGAAAGCTGAAAAAAATCTTTTTAAATTGTATTATTAATATTCCTTAAATACCATTGGAGGTGTTGTATGAGGTGTTAAATATTTTATTTTTTAACATTTAGTTTGACATCACAGCAAACTGGGATTCTTCATATTTCAATAGGAACTGAAAGCCTTTAGTTCATTCATTAGTTATTGAAATATTTGCAAAATGCATAGATCGAGTTTAAAATCTCAAGTTATAGAAAATTCAAATCCCTCAATGTTGTACAGTAAGGAAATTGGTGGTGCCAAGACTCCGGATCCGGAACCAATTGGCGATTGGTCGATAAACGCAGAAGACGACGGCGCTCAGGTAATTTGAACTACTTAAACCTGTCCGTGGATGGTATAATCCTTTTTGGTTTGTTAGATACGTATACCCTCGAGGCCTCTGAAGGCAATTGTGATTGTTGAGCCACGTCTACGTCGAGCTGCGGAAACGACAAATTCGACGAGCTCCAATTCCGATTGGTTTATGCTGCCAACAACAGTTGATTTCACCAATGATATGATGCGTTTGGTTAGCAGTCTCTCGTCGGTGGTTCAAATCCTAACCCGCATGACCAATGCAGCAGCCCAAGAGCTGCGACTGCATCCTGAACGCGAGGAAGGTTTCCAGGGACTGCGTACGCTGCTTAACTACGCGGATCAGATGTACACCACATTGCTGCAGGTGAGTCGGGAGATTCGCAGCGACTTTTTACGACACCTCCACCTAACTTAATCTTATACCAGCCACAGACTTTTAGCATGTCGCGACCAGAATCACAGAGAAACCAACCTGCCGCCCAGTCGCATAGTCTATTTCATCATTTATTCGAACCCATTCGTAATGCTGGCAGCAGAGGGGAAGCGCCGTCGACGTCGCCGTCGCCGTTGGCAGAGAGATCACGTTCCTCGCGACGCAGACGTCCGTATAGAGTTGTTGCTGTTACAGCCAGCGAAGCATCGTTGGATTTTGACGCAGATGCCGATCCGAATGGGAATGGTCTCTAATATTCACTTTCGATGATTGAATGTAATTTAAATTGTTAATTGTACTTATAGTAAATCGTAAATTGTATTGTACTGTAAATTGTATTTGATTGTTTTCTCTGCTAAACTCTGCTCTGTTAAGCGGAAGAGAGTGTTAACAGTGCCCTGTTAATTCCACGACTCGTGCCTGACGTCACTGAAATGTTAACATCATTAGGTACAAACACAAGCAAGTGTGTAATTTAAGCACTCGCAAAGACACGAAACAAAACGTTTGCATGTCTCACACTCACACGCACACAATACTCCCACGCCATCTTGCTCTCTCATCGGCGCTCTCTCACACTTTGCTCTCAGCCACACTCTCGCATTTGCTGTGCTGCTGTGACGTAGGCGCCCGCATTTGTTGGGTCCGACGTCTCTCGCTCACACACACACACACACACTCACTTGAAGCTTTTGCTATGTGTGTATGTGTCGTTTGCCGGCTAAGCAGCTGCTTCTACTTTTGCTGCTGTCGTCGAACCGAGCCACTTACTGTCGCCTCTTGAGCGCCTGTTCATTCGTATCGCGTAGAGGGACCTGCCTCAATGCTGCGCGTTCATTTTTTAGGGAGCCGCCACATAAAAATTAACAGCAGCTGTTAGTTTTTTTTTCTCCCTCTTTTCTTGTTGTTGCTTTCGGAGTTTGGCGACTGTGGCCCATTTGAGACTGCCGCTGTAGGCGCCGCTTCGTCTTTTGGCGCATGCGCACTGACTGCGCTGACGCCCCCGCTGGCAGAGCTGCAGTTGGTGTTGCTGTTGCTGTTGGCTTTGCAGCTTTGTAGCTTGCAGCTTGGCCACCATTTTTGATTTTAATGGCGCTGTAGTTGGTTATGAAGCAAACAGAATGTGCGGCAGCATCTCTGCCCTTGACATTTAACCGTTAGCAGCGAGATCAAACGACACTGCAATGGAATGGGGACAGAGCAACTTATCAGCAGTAGCCAAGCGCAGCAATAGCGGCAGAGTTGAGAGCAGCGAGAGCTTTCAGCATTGTTACATACTTCTTCCAATTGGATTTTATGACAGGCGTCACGCTATCTTGCGTGTCTGTTTCTTTCTCTCTATCTCTATATGTATGTGTGTATGTATTGTCTCATCTTATTTTGCTGCTGTCAAATGCTGTGCACTTGTTCGGTTAACCGCAGCGAGCGCTGTCATCGCCGCCATCGGCAGCGGGCGCTAATGTTTAACGAACGACGGCCACGACGCGTCGTCGCATCTGATAGACAGCTGTCTCCTGGTTACGTCAGTCAAAATGACGCATCGTGTTTTGGTAACAGGAAAGCATAAAACCCGAGACACCAAAAGCCCCCCACACACACACACTTACACAAGCACAAACGAGGTCGAGTACTGGAGCGAGAGGCAGACACCACAAAAGAAAATCACCACAAAACAAAAGAACAAAGCGCAAGCAGCAATAGCAACAGCAACATCAACGGCAGCAGCGTCGCAGTCACCAAAAGAGCGCGCGACACGTTCTGTTCTGTTTTTTTTATTTTGGCGCCCACGTTGAGCCACCCTCGCACACAGCATGTGGAGCAGAGAGAGAGGGGACAGCTTCAGCTCTTGGTTCACAGTCTGCAGTTTGCCATAGACTTCGCGGGGCCAATAACCTTTTGCTGCAATTAGGCAAAATTGCAGCAGCGTCGTCTATGAAAGCACAAAAAGCTTCTCAGGCTCAGAGTTCTAATTCAAATTGCAGTCATGTTAAATGTGTGCATTAGTCGACTGACGGATACCCTATGACAATGCAGTTTTTTATATATCATGCATTGTTTTTGTGTTCAGTACAATTATATATTATATTTTTCCATAAAACATAATATTTAGTGTAAAACAAATCTTTGAAATGCACAACTGAAAATCAAACAGAGTTTATTTTGCAAAAAATAATTTAATAGGCAAATTTTATCATTTATTTATTCACCAGCCTAAAAGTATGTCACTTAATAAACTATTTACCATGTAAAGTTGGGAAATCTATTTTGGATACAAAAAATGCTTGCTTGTTAAATAAACTGTTTATGTGCTCCACTTTCTTAAATTATTGTCTGAATATCGTAAATTTAAACAGTAGATTTATTATGTATATTTATTTATTAATTGATGTACTTTATTAATAATAATTATTTTTTAATAATTATTTTTTAAAGTTTCTCATTCATACTTAATGTTTGTATTTATTTAGATGTATAACTTGAATATTCCCCGTCAAGTTAACAAATTTATATATTTTTCCATATTTTTTTAAATTGTGTTGTAAAATTTAATTAAATAAATTCAAATTCTAGCACAGTTTTAAAATACTATCTTTAATTTATGACTTATTTGAAATGCAAATACCGACTCTAAGCTTTTACACCCATTTAGTAAACTCCCTACTGAAGATCTTCACCATGTGCAGGGTATAATTGCGTGCTTCTGGGATAGCCCTGCAAGCCAGCCCCATTACCCCGCCGGATCCATGCAAACACAGACAAATACACGCACACTTACACACATTGAGTGCAAACGACGTCGCAGTCGACGTTTCTTTTACTGTCGTATGTCGCTGTCGTTGTTGCTGTCATTGTGGCTGCTTTCATAGAGACAGACACATGCGTTATATTATGAGAGCGAGAGAACAAAGCAGTTGTGAACTCTGGGCGCCTGCTGCTTTGCGGACAAAATTTGAGCAGATCCGCTCACAAAAAAAGCCGCAGCAGCTGTGGGACGCGACACAAACACACAGACAGAGATAGACACAGAGACAAGCAGAGTATTTGTTTAGTAGCTGGTGGTGGGGTATTTCTACTCCGTAAGTAGGTTCCACAACGTTCCAACAGCTCCACTTTGGTGAGTTAGACGTCTAGTGTTTGGTTCAACTGTCCCATTCCAATTGGAAATCGCGTCGCATGCAAACGCCCAGAAATGACATGGGAAAAATCCCCAACTGGTATTTTCAACAGGCGCACAGTTTGCAGCAGCAGCAGCAGATGAAACAGAAATAAAAAGAGTTTACAATCCGAAATCAGAACTGGAGACGGAGACAGCGACAACAACTGGCCATTTGTGAGATAAGAAATAAAAACGAGATAAGCAAAGAGCGACAAAATGTGCATTCTCAGCGAGATAAATGAAACAACACAGCTCACCCCCATGAGTGTGAGCAGTGCAGCTGTGAAAAGGCTGATCGTATGTCGGGATAAGAACATTTTCAATTGCTTGAAATTTGATCGAATTCCACATATGTACAACAAAACAAATTTTTAATCATATTCCTTTTTATAGGTTGATGGTGTTGCTCAGCGCTTGAAAAGCTTTTAATGCCACCTGCAACTGATTGTTAGTAACGCTATAAAAAGCAAACCTTTGATTAACTTTCATTCAGTCGCCCGGCAATCGTCGTCCAGCAGTCAACTTTTTTCCCCCCACACAGTGCCAAAAAGAGAGAGAGAGTAAGTACGAGTAAAGAGTGCGACAGGGAGAACATAACAATTTAAGAGCTTTTTCGAGTGCTTTGACTTTTAGTTCTAATTGTGCTCTGTTTCATATTGGTCACAGGTTTTTATTTTCTTTTCAAAATATTGTATATGAAAACATAGTATTTGTGCTCTCAGTGATCTCTTAATTAGTGTGTGTGAGAGTAATTTTGTCGATCATTGACATTGTGAATGATATTTGAGTAATTTTCCACTACACGAAATTATGTCGTGCGTCGGTGATTAGATCGAAACTTTATAGTGTTGTGCTTTTAAATTTAATTGTAATTAAATTGTTGTCATTTCTGGAATGTTCTGCTCATCACGGGGGGTTTTAATTTCGCAACTAGACCGCTCTTTAAATAAATAACAAATATTGCCTAAGCTACGACTTAAATAGAATGCCAAATTTCCGCAAATACTGTTGATAAGAAATCTGACACACTGAGCACTCTCTTATTACCCTTTTCACTAAGCGGCTCTCTTTATTCGTTCTCTTTTCTGTTGTTGTTAACTTGAAACCGGTTTCAGCTTAGCTAAAGAGCAAACAAATCTTTAAGAATGTTAAACAGGTTCAGAAGTTTATCGTCTATCGTTCAGACGACGCGTCTATATGAGAACTTTGGGTGTGTATTCGGCTCAGTTGTTGGCCAAGCTTCGCTTAGAGCAGAATGGCTTTCGAATCTTTAATTGTTCTCGGTCTTGTGGCCACTTGTTGTTTGATTGCACCTAACGATGCTTCACTTGTGTTTAGAGCCAGGAATCGCAGCATGTCCGCCAAACCGTTCAAAGTTCTGATCACCCACCCGGAGGTGCCACAGTCGGGCATTGATCTGCTCAAGGAGCACTGTGAACTGACCCAGGTGCTGAGTCTGCCCCCAAGTCGCGCCGAATTGCTGGAGAAGCTTAAGGGCGTGGATGCCGTTCTCTGGGGCGGACACTCGCCCCTCAATGCCGAGGCTTTGGATGCAGCGGGACCACAGTTGAAATGCATTTCGACCATGTCGGCGGGCATTGATTATGTCGATGTGGCGGAGATGAAGCGTCGCAAAATCCCATTGGGACACTCGCCCACAGTGCTGGACGCTGCTGTGGCTGATCTCGCTGTGGGTCTGCTCATTGCTGCCGGACGTCGTTTCAACGAGGCTCGCAGGAAGATCGATAGGTGAGTTTTATATTGAATATGTCTGCTTAAGTGATTTTCTAATTGAATGTTCTCATGTCTAGCGATAATTGGGAGAGCTATCATCTGAACTGGCTGCTGGGTCAGGATGTGCGTGATTCCGTTGTGGGTTTCTTTGGCTTTGGCGGCATTGGTCAGGCCATTGCCAAGCGTCTCTCTGGCTTCGATATCGATCAGGTGCTGTACACAACACGTCGTCGCATCGATCAGGAAACCGAGAAGGAGCTCAATGCCAAGAAGGTCGACTTCGATGAGCTGCTGGCCAAGAGTGACTTTGTTGTTATCGCCTCACCTCTGACCCCTGCCACACAGGGCATCTTCAATGCCACCGCCTTCAACAAAATGAAGCGCACCGCCGTCCTCGTGAACATTGCACGCGGCAGTAAGTTGTCCTTTACTTTTATAATACAAATTGTCTTACGATCATTTCTTCAATTGCAGAAATCGTTAATCAGAATGATCTGTATGATGCGCTGAAGAGCAACCGCATCTTTGCTGCTGGTATCGATGTCATGGATCCCGAGCCTCTGCCACCCACTGACAAGCTGCTTACCCTCGACAATGTTGGTGAGTGTCGCACGGTGTCATAAACCAAGCATACTTTGCATAGTTTTCGAGTACAGGGTCTAACTAGTGAATTCTAGCGATAATTACTCGCATTTGTTCCTCGTTCTCTCTTCTGACTTCCTTATCGCTATTACGACTTGCGTCTTATCATTAGCAAATGTTTTGTTTTTATTTCGCTTTTTTTTAAGTAGTACAGATTTTTGTAGTAAGATTAGTTTTTTTGTTTTGGGCATTGACAATTTATGGCCAAGGTTGCTTGTAGGTTATCGAATAATGTTTGAAGAGCAATGCTGCCAAATGTATTAAGGTATTTTAATGCGAAATGATTTAGGAAGGAAGACAAAGGTCAAATCGATTTTGGAATGACGTATTGTGTGCGATTGGCAGCTGTCAGTGCAGCTTTTCCGGTTAGGTGTACAAAATTGATATGAGAAACCGAATTCCGATGTAAAAGAATTGCGAAATGGAAACACAAACCAAATTAGCGAAGGGAAATAAAGGTTTTTTATTTGCTTATGACTTTTTTTTAGGAGTTCTTGCAGCGTAAAATTAAATTCTTCAACCGGAAAAACTAAAGTCTCTATGCTAATTTTAGATTAGGTAGTTATTTTGATAAGGTATTTTATTTTTGTTTTTGGACTGAATAACAAGAATGTTTTTACTCAAGGGGCACTTAATTGAACATTAACAAATATTGAGAAAAAATGCCATATTTAGGATTGCAATTGAGGAGAGTATATATAGAGTAAAATAACTAAAAAGAGGCGCTAAAATGATTATGAAAATATAGAGTAAAATAACTAAAAAAAGAGGCGTTAAAATGAATATAACAATATAGAGTAAAATAACTAAAAGAGTAAAGAGGTGTTAAAATGAATATGCTTCAAAGAGCCTTGCAAAGAATTGCCAAATTCAGTACAATTCTGTTTAACTAAAAGCTTAAGTTGTCAACAGTTTCTTAAGAGGGAACTTCATGATTGAATTGAGGATTGAAATTGAGAAATGAGACTATAGAATAAAGTAACTAAAAAAGTCGTTAAAATGAATATGACAATGTAGAGTAAAGAGGCGTTAAAATAAATATTTTTCAAAGAACCTTGAGTACAAAGAATTGCCAAATTCACTACAATTCTGTTTAACTAAAAGCTTAAGTTGTCGACAGTTTCTCAAGAGGGAACTTCAGGTATTTTTGTAGGTCATAAAGTAAAGTAAAGTCACTTAGTTTATCTTATCAAAGACATTTGGGACAAGCCCCTCTTCTGGCATGCCATTCGATATACATATGATCACGATAGCAAAGACGACCCTTTGGTCACCTTGACGTCAGAAAAATATAAGACTTGATAATCCCCCCACAGACCACTTGTACTGGACTGTACGACCTTCAGCGGGTAATTGCACGCCACATGCTAACTACAATCTCGTTTCAGTTGTTCTGCCCCACATTGGATCTGCGACCACGCGCACACGCTCCGACATGTCCACGATAGCTGCTCACAATGTGCTGCGTGGCTTGGCCGGCGAACCAATGCTCTCACCTGCCTACTAGGAAACTACTTAACCAGCTGACGACCTTGGCTTTAACTAGTTGTGAAAACAATCACAAACAATTGTGTGAATAATTATAAATGCAGTAAGAATAAATGAGAATTAAACGAAAATTATTATTATTAGTTATATTCATCATTCATCATCATCATTAATCAAGTTGTTTACAATACCTTAGCACAACTATGGTGAACAGAATTTGTACAACTGCAAAAAGAGAAGCAAAGCATTAGATCAAATATAATATAACGTGGTTATGTTTTAGTTACCTGGCAGATAAATCGTAAAGAAATGAAAATATGGATATATGGAGCTTATGATGACCCCAATTTTCAATATCATTGCTTTTTCCTAAACAGATAGTAAAACTAGATTTATTATAGAATTTGATACAACGTTTGCTTACCAGATATATGCCAATAAATAAAAGTATTGTTCCTGCCACATGACAAACAACCATCACTACAATGAATATAACAAACACACAGTAAATGGTATCATTTATACGCAATACAGCTAGAAACAAATGCAATGAATTGAGTTTCAAATGGTTGAGTTTCTTAAATATCTTAGTTGTAGAATTACTTACGCCAGCTTCCTGCGATCAAATGTATTGCATGGGCCAAAGTCCACGCGGCTAGAAATATGCTTTTCTCTCGCGGGGAGCAGCATAAATTATCGAAGCAATCCCAATTACACATCGTCAATTTCGGTATTATAATCCAATGTAAAAGTTGTAAAAATTATTTAAAAAAGAGAGTTGAATGATATGCGAAATTTTCATTTATAGGGGATACTACAATAAAATCAAATAGTTTGCTCTGACTACTCAGTTTTCCTAAAATGTCAAGGATTCTATTCTCAAATATTTGAAAACTTTGTTTGATTCATTTAAATCAAGAAATTTGCCAAATAAATGCAGCAACAATATAAATAATCTTTTGGAAGAATTAACAAGTAAGAAAGCTACAGTCGAGTGTGCTCGACTGTGAGATACCCGTTACCCATTTTGAATGAAAGCAACATATTGGGGTATTATTTTCAAAATATACCAAAAATACAAATAAACCAAAATTATACCAAACGGTATATTTGTTATATCGATATAATACCACATTTAATATACCAGACCCCTAGTAAGTAGGCGTTTAGTATTTCTTTAATAACCTCCACATTTTTATCTGATCCCAAAATCAAATTTTCAGAAATCATAAATACTATAGTTATTATTGTATACACCAAAATTCGCAGCTGTAGCTTCATAATTACTCTTGTTATTCGATTTTATTGATTTGCGGGGGCGGAAGTGGGCGTGGCAAAAATCTCAAAACATACTTGATCTGCGTGCAAACATAACAAATTATAGCTCTATCTCTTATAGTCTCTGAGATCCAGTGTTTCATACGGACGGACGGACAGACGGACAGACACACAGACGGACAGACTGACATGGCTATATCGTCTCGGCTGTTGACGCTGATCAAGAATATATATAGTTTATAGGGTCGGAGATGGCTTCTTCTACCTGTTACATACATTTCCTGCCGGCACAAAGTTATAATACCCTTCTACCCTATGGGTAGCGGGTATAAAAATAGAATGAATAAAATGTATAAAAAAATAGAATGTTGAGAGCAATAATTAAATAAATATAAATAAAATTCAAATAAATGAATAAAACAGTAAATATCATTGAGTGAAGAAAATATAAAGGGTAAAATAAAACTTAATAAGGAAATACGAATTTAAAAATAAATAAAATTGATAAAAGAATAGAATGATTAAGATGACTATTATGAATGAGTTATTTAATATTCTTAAATAAAATGTATAAAAGAATAGAACGATAGCTCAATTATCAATGAATTATTTAATATTCTTAAATAAAATTTACAAAAAAATATAATGATGGCTCAACTATGAATGAGTTATTTTATATTCTTAAATAAAATTTATAAAAGAATAGAATGATGGCTAAATTATGAATGAGTTATTTAATATTCTTAAATAAAATGTATATAAGAATAGAATGATGGCTCAATTATCAATGAAATAATATTCTAATTTAATATTCTTTAATTTAGAGCAAAGCCCCCAATTGGCAAAGCTTAAGAGAATAACGCGGCCAAAGAGAGCGACCGTGAGAGGGAAAGCCACAAAAAAAGCTCAAGCATTGTGCTTTCATAGAAAATGCTCAACATTGTGTTAGTCAAGTGGCGTCTCTCGCACACACAACAGTTACACTTGCAGTGGAAATTCACGATGAGCGTTTCAAGGGCATTCAAAGTGCTCGTCTCGCATCCCACGGTCCCGACACCGGCGTTGGAATTGCTGCGTTCTCGCGGTGCCGAGACGATTATTTGCCAAAGTGTGCCACCATCGAGGGAGGAGATCCTGGAGAAGGTTCCCGGCGTGGACGCCATTTACTGGGCACATTATCAGCCACTGAATGCGGGCATTTTGGATGCAGCTGGCAGCCAATTGCGAGCAGTCAGCACCATGTCGTCGGGCATTGATTTCGTGGATGTTCCCGAGTTTCAGCGGAGAAAGATTCCCTTGGGACACACGCCGGGTGTGGTGAAGAATTCGGTGGCAGATCTGGCAATTGGTTTAATGCTTGCGGCAGGTCGCAATTTTCATGCCGGTCGTCGCGACATTGAGAAGTAAGCAAACAGCTGTTTGAGCTTTTTAGATGAAAGCTCTTCGTTGTTTTGAATGCTCGGCGAGCTGCCAACTCGTTTTAATTTCGATCTAACACTTTTGATTTGCTTTGCAGTTCACAGTGGTTAACGGAGCGCATTGATTGGCGAATGGGGCACGAGATACGTGACTCGACTGTGGGCTTCTTCGGCTTTGGCGGCATTAGTCAGGCGATTGCCAAACGTCTCCAGAGCTGGGATGTGGCCAAGATCATCTACACGACCCGCACACGCAAGGAGAACGACGTGGACTTCAAGGCGGAGCATGTGCCCTTTGAGCGTTTGTTGCAGGAGAGCGACTTTTTGATCGTGGCAGCGCCTCTCACCGATCAGACACGGGGCAAGTTCAATGCTGAGGCCTTTAAGCTGATGAAACCAAGTGCAATCTTCGTGAATGTGGCCAGAGGCGGTGAGTAAAAGCTAAAGTGAAGATTGCTTATGAATAGGTAATAAATATATATTTGATTTGATTTATCTTTACGGGGGAATCTTTAACCATTCAAATTTTAAACATTTGAATGGTGAAAGTTTCGCCAAACATTATTCCAAATATGTGTATTTGAAATTTGTAAAAGTATTCGTGTATTTGTTAGCATAGATATCTTTTTTAACAAACTTACATTTTATCTTGACAACAAATGCATTTTAAATTCTTCTTTCCAAACATTAATAAGTAAAAATATTAGTTCGCTTCATATAAAGAATATCTTATTTATCCGATTTGCATTTTTCTTGACAACAAATTCATTTTCATCATTTGTATTCTTTCTTTTTTAAAATTCTGAGTGTGATAGCATTATTTATAATTTGATTTTTGTATAAATTTGTTTATTTTATTTAACTTTAATTCATTTTAAATTTCAGGTCTTGTGCAGCAAAAGGATTTGCATGAAGCCTTGACTACAGGTCAAATATTTGCCGCTGGTTTGGACGTCACCACGCCGGAACCTTTGCCAGCTGACGATCCGCTGCTGAAGCTGCCCAATTGTGGTAAGTATTTATGTAGTTAACTTTTGCTTGACGTTAAAGTTTTTTTTATTATGCTTGTAGTTATTTTGCCGCACTTGGGCACGCAGACGTGGAAAACAACCATTGAGATGAGCCTCTTGGCAGCCAATAATATTATCAACGCCATGGAGGGAAAGCCCATGATTAGACCAGCTTATTGAATTGAAGTATAAGCTTGATTTACTTTTGTATTTCTGCTGATGAAAGCACAATTCCCCTAGACAATAACGGTCGTTGTTTTTATGGCAAATGATGACAGATTTTAGTTCAAATTGGATAATTATAAATACACAGAATTGGATTGCCATCTGAATTGAAATCTCGAAATTTCTACAATATCGTTTTATTATTTCTAAATTACTCTTCACAGCTATATACAATATATATACTATTGCTAGTAGAAGATTTTAAATTAATGTTTTATATTGTTTTGCTTTTGAATTCCTTGGTATAAAAAACCTTACTATAAGTACTTGTTTTAGTACCTTGAGCTTTGACAGCTCGATTTTAATCACTTAAATTCTCATCCTTAGCTGCATAAGTCATATAAAGAGCATCCCATTCGTCACGCTGCAGAGCTTTAAGGTAGCGTTGTCGCTCCTGCAGAACACGCTGCAACAGCTCCACATCCGGCTGATCCGCTTGATGCTTCTGCGCAATCTCCAGCGCCCGCTTCCAGTTGTGCATGCGCAGAGCCAAGGCGACAGCCTGATCGTACTTGCGATTGTGCAACAAGATGGTCTCTGCCTCCATCATGCGACCCAACATCAGTGAGTTCTCAGCCATCTGCTCGGCACTCGATGGCGACAGCGTCTTCAGGTGCTGCAAGTAGCTTACTTTGTCGATTTGCAACGCTGCCGAATAAGCCTCTTCGCTCAGCTGCAGCTGATGCTTGCGAGTTGCCACCGCAGCCAAGGTGGCCCAGAGACTCGTGTGCTGAGCCAGGCGACAAATGCGCAACGCTTGCTGCCATTGTCCCTCTTGGAGGGAGCGATGCAGCACCTCGCAGTAGATGTTCACATTGATGGGAAGAAGGGCGCCAGCACAGCGAAACGTAATCACAGCGTCCTCAAAGCTCTCGATGGCCACATGCTTGCCAAATTCACTGCAAACAGAGAGAAATACAAAATGAATATAAAGAAAAACTTGAAATTGAGAACTAAAATTCTCGAATTGCCATTCCTAAAACTTGTTTTTAGCTTGGAAATTGACACAATTTAATTGAATAACCAATTTGAAAAACAAAAGGTTAAAAAATGAAACTGAAATCATTTTGGAATCCAAGATTGTTTTCGGCTTGTCATTCTTGAAACTTGCTTTCAGATTACAAGCTAACACAATTCATAATAAAAATAACTCTTGATTTGAAAAACAAAAAGTTTAGGAATTGAAGAATTGATCATTCTAAAATCCAAAATTGTTTTCAGCTTAATAAGCTAGACTATTTTTTAAGCCTTACAGAATGGAATCAAATGGCAATGCCTTACAAAATTATTGATGCTATAGTATAAAGAATATGATAATAAATATATGTACTAATACTTTATGGCAACAGTTGACTAAACTAAAAATAACTTAACAAGAAAAGAGAATACAATTAAAAATCGAATAGGAATTCACAACTAAACTTGAAACCAAATTGTTTTTACTTCACATTGAAATGGAAAACGTGCTTAAAGAAATCACAATACACAAAATCGAACTGACATCACAAAAAACTGAACTGAAATCTCTAGAATAAAAAGGCAACACAACACAACTGAAACTCACGCAGTGTCCAGTGTAATTGTGGTGAGGGCAATAATCGTAGGATCGGCGGCTCCTTCGCCAGGACAATACCAAATGCTGTAGCAGGAGTCGTGAACACCGACCAAAATGTTCGTCTCGCTGGCCCATTTGATGGACGTTAGTTGAGTGCCAATCTTATAGATCTCAGCGCTGCCATTCGATGAGTTGTTGGCACTTTGATTCTTCGTCTCGCTGATGTACAACTCACGATTATTATCGATGAATGCAATGAATTGATCATCTGCATTGCCAGCTCGACAGGCAGCAATCTCCGCCAGCTGTTGCTTGGCTCTCAGCGATTGTGGCTCATATTGTCTTGAGGCACCCGGAATCAAGTCGAACAAATGAAGCAAAGTTGTCTCTGAATTGTCGCGAATGGCGAGAACATCGAGACCCAAAGAAATCGAGCGCCAATTGAGCAGCGGCAGCTGAGCTTGTGAGCCGGGATAGCGTGGATTCAAATGCAGGCGACCCGTGTAGGTGTAAACCCAAATGGAGCTGGCATCCAGCACCATAAAGTACCTAGAAAGAGAAGTAAAGTTTAGAAGGGAAGAGTAAGGTAGTTGCATGCCACCCACTTTTTGCCCACTTCAATAACGCGCACATCATTCCGGCCATCAATTATAATCGGCGTGTTGACGTATTTTTCATTGTAGATGTGCAACTGATGTGTGGTCGCGACCACCAGATGACCATAACCCAAAGCAAAATTGATGACACGCTGCGGAAAGTCGAGGACATCGTTGGTGCCATTGGCAATGTCCTGCAGCGCAATCGATTTGCGGCTGCTGCTCGTCGCCTTCAAGTTGCGTGAGATGAGTTGCTGCTCCACCGCATAGCCGACAATCAACTGACCCGTCGACGTGCCACATGCCACCTGTGTGCCATCCGCTGACCAGGCCAAGGTGTAGAACGAACCGACGCTAGGCGACGTGAAGCGAGCGCTGCTATAAGACCACTGAGGAGAAGAGGTGTAATGTATTAAATGTGAATTGAAAGATGTACTTCCAACTTACGCCCGTGCTGTGACAGAGTTTGAGCATGTTAAAGGTGCCCACCAGCAGATAGTCTTTCTCTGGATTGAAAGCCACACTCGTTATCGCATATTCCTCGGCTGCGCTACTGAAGAGATTGGCGCCCTGCGCATCCCAGATCTTGAAGCGAAAATCCTCTCCACCAGAGGCAATGATATTCGACTGAGCTGACCAGCTGAGTGACAGCACTAGGCCATCGTGGGCACGCCACTGAAATGGATGAAGGATTTAAAGGATTGCAGGAAATAAGGTATTCAACTAAGTAAATGGTTTGCTAATAAGTATTTTAGAATTTCCACTAAGTAGTTCTAATTCAAGAATTGAAAAGTTTTTAAATTAAAAGTAAATATATTTGCCACTCTTGAAGAGATAAGATGGTTTTTTGTGCAAATTGAATCGAAAACCTTGCTTAAAGAAAACTAAATTAAAAAAAAAAATCGAGCACACAGCTGAATTCTCTAACTAGAATGGTTTGTGAAATCAAAAAGTTTAAGCAGAACAATTTATGAACAAATTAGGAAATTAAAGTACTTACCTTGGCTATAAAAATAAACTTTTCTTATTTTTAAAATTGTTTCAGTTATTTTCAATGTAAAGAATCTCGCACGGGACAGATTCCGTCATGGAATTACCCATATACAAGTAAATTTAAGACAATACTGAATGATTATACTTGAAAAATGAATTATATCCAATAATGACAATTTAGAAAATAATTTGTATTTATAAGAACACATACAAAAGTTTAAGCTGAACAATTTATGAACAAATTATGTATTCAATCAAAATATACAAGTAAATCAAAATAAAATTTAAGACAATGCTGATTAACTTAGAAAAGATATTTCCAGTGCGACATTGAAAAATGAATTATTTCGAATAATAATAATGAATTATTAAAAAAAAATATCTCCTCATAGAGTCGATGGCCCTAGTCGCTAGCATTCCCTTCATTTAGTTATTATATTATTTTTGTATAATAATTAAATAAATAATAATAATAATAATCTCCTCATAGTTGATGAACAGAAAGATAATTTATAAAATAAATTGTAGTGAAAGGAATATAATAATTCAATATAATTTAAAAGAACACATACAAAATTGTATGTGTAGAGATTAGTAATGCTTTACACCAATTGAAAGTCCTAAAGTGCTCAAGAGTGAGAACAATAACTCAAATCTGTTGTTGCAGTAGTTATACGACTTCAACTATTCTTCGTAGTATGACAACTAACATATTTAAGACGCTCTAGCTCTATTCGTTATTAAAATAACATAATAATACTAATAATTTTCTTTCATAACTATCATACCAAAGATTTGCTTAAACTGCAAAAGAAAAAGAAACATAAAAGAACACATACAAAATTGTATCATTATACTAAACTTTACACCAAATAAATGAATTGAAAGTCGAAAAGTGCTCAAGAGTGAAGACAATAACTCAAATCTGTTGTTGCAGTTGTTATACAACTTCAATGATTCTTCGTAGTATGACAAATATTTAAGTCGCTCTAGATTAATTCTTTGTTTCAATAACATAATAATACTAATAATTTCCAAAGACTTGCTTTAACTGCAAACTATAGTTAGTTAGCACTCCAATAACAACCCCCTTTTGAATAGGCAACTCACCCTTATGAGCTTGCTGTTGGCTGCCAGGGGTTTGATGGAAATGTGACCACCCTGACTGAAAGCAATTGCCGTTGAACTAGACGCCCAGCGAGCACAACGTATGGCTTCATCGCTCTGAATGACCGTGGAACGGAGCATGCCAGAACGTGACCAGATCTTGACGACCCCATCCTCGGCAGCGGTCAAGAGGCCAGCGCCATCTGGACTCCAGCGAGCGGAACTAATTGCCGCCGTGTGGGCGGAAATGCTGCGTTCAACGCGTGCGCTTTTATTGAGAATGATGAAGCGTCCATCGTTGCTGGCAATGAGCAGAGTGTCGCTGCCCTTGCCCCCGCCACTGCTGCGACCACCGAGCAGCAGCCAGTCCAAGTCTGTGGGTATAAAGTCATCCGGCAGTTTGGCCACCTCAACGGAATCGCGACTCACATCGCTCCATTTGTAGATCTGATGATCGTCGCTGTTGAAAATTTAGTTTAATTATAGTAAAAGAAAATAAATTCACTTCTTTTTTCTTTGCTTTGCTTACCTCACAAAATAGATTTCTTCATTGCTGCTCCAGTCTACGCAACTTAAAGGATAACTTGAGGGTTCTGTGTTGCGTTCTTGTGCACTTTCCGCACTTTTTAGCGAACTTCTTTTGCAAATGCGTGTCTTTAGTTTCATGACTACTTTACTGCATTAACTTTTATTTTCAACAGTTTGTTTTGACACTTCATTACCATGACAACAATTTTTTTTGGCTAGAAGGCGTCAGGGTTGCATTTGACCAAGTGGTTGCGACATTGGCTAATTGGGTTCTCAACTTGACTTTCGGTTTCGTTTTCGTTTTCGATGCTAATGACATCCTCATTAAATCTTTTGATCTTCATTGTGTTTGGTTTGTAATTTCTTTATTATTTTAATTGCACAACGTTAACTAGCTCCATTTCCGTTGATGTAAGCAAAATTACTGCAGATAACTCAGCTGAAATTGTTCAGCTAAACTTCCCAAATGACAAAACTATAATTAAGCGAGGCCTTATTATTAAACCAAGCAAGCGAAACTGTTTTCAAACGCAATTTGAAATAATTGCTGGTATTGTCAAGGGAAGTAATTGACACAGCTGGGAATCAATGGAGTTTAAATATAAAATTCGTTTATTATCTTGATTGGATAACTAATTGGATCAATGAATGCTGATTGATTAAAGAGATAGCTATTTCAATCAATTTTCAATTTGTAAATTAATTAAAATTATTTACACAAAATATTGAATCTTTACATTTCTTGAAAATCAGAAGAAACTATTGATTTTGATTAATATTTATTTTCATACATACTAATTTATTTTCTATAAAAACATGTGAGTTTAGACTTACTTCATTTTACTTTTATTAGTGTTGGAAGTCAATATTTACTTTATACAATCTCTGTTATATTTCCTTCAACATATTTTTTATTCAGGTTTCATTTTATTGAATTTCTTTTGTTTCTCCTAATTTAATGCAAATCAAAATTTTTCTCTGTGTGAAAGCTTTTTGTCAGTGCACTTGCTTTGTCATTAGAGTTGCTAATTAACAATGTATGCGAGATTTAATTAGTTTCACCTTACGGACCATCAAGCAACATAAAACTAAACGAGGCCCTAGAATATTGTGCTAATCGAGTTCTAAGAACTCCGCATAGAAGATAAATACTACGAGTCGAACTACAATTATTTTCTAATTTGTATGCGGCTATCAAATAGAAGTCTTTTGGAATAGTAAATCAACAAAATGGCTTCGCTTCAGCCACAATGACGTCGTTGTTCTCTTAAGCACATTACGCATACGCCCCCCAGCACACTATTAATATGTCAAACTCCATTTATCAGCCTACAACCATCTTATTCGTTGTCTTCGTCTTTGTTCATTGTCAGTCATCGAAGTCGTAGTTTATTGGAAATACGTCGATTGGTTTGGGTTCCCGTTGACACATTTTCTGTCCAATGAACTTCGCTTGTTCAATTTAGAGGTAAAAGTAATTTCAAATTGTGGTTGTTAGTTTTCTTCCAGACTGTCGTATTTACCCAAGTTATTGACTGCTTAACCATTATTTTATTGGACAACGAACTGCACGAGACTAGACTTCAATATTATTAAATATGTATCTTGAATTTTGTCGTTTGCTAGATTATAAATAACAAAAAAGTTAATATAAATGTTGACAAAAATAGTTTACTTCAAAATTGAAACAATTTTCCACATCTCTTTAATATTTCTTGATAGTATTTTCATTTTCATTATAGCCATAAAAAGAGCTGAAGCTCTTTTAATGCACTTAATATCGCCCCAAAAGTCATTAAGCTCTGAGCCACACATACAATAACTTATAAGTCAATGTACTCCAGTTAGAACTGATTAAACGATTCCCTAAAAGCAAACAGACTCGTTAAAAGCAAAATAATAAAAGACAAATCACGATGCCATAGAAAACGCATAAAATATCTGCTAGAAATTTAGCGACGACTTTACAGGATTCAAGCGCGGAGTTGAAGCTGACTTGAGTTTGCTGTCCATGTTGCAAAAGTGTCGACATTGCATTTCCTTATCAGCATACTGCGCTTGATTAGATGGCGACGAAGTCGAACGCCAACATTGACGACAAAGTCGCTCTTAACATTCAATTGCAACTGTCGACGAACTGACTGAATGACAGTCGGACAGACCGACAAGTGGATAGATGGACTGAGTTGCCATTAAACGGCAATGGTGCAAGAAATCGCAACGGTTTACCGCACAGTGTGACAAAGGTGTTAAAAGGTATACAGAAAATTAAATGAAGTAAATGTAAAATAATAAAAGATGATAATAAAATACGCTCAATTTCGATATGATGCACTGCAAATTTATTCAGCTAAGTAACTAACTAAAGTTAATGCAATTATTTTTAAATTTATTATGCTTTTAAAATTGCATAGATTAGTTTTTCGATAGTGTTATTTTTAGTTAGAATTAAGTTGAATATAAAATATATATTCAAAATGTGCAATATGTATATTTAAAATGAAGCAACTATATCGATATACCAAATATAGTTTTCGGTATATTTTTAGTATTTTTCTACTGTACTTTTGGTATATTTGTAGAATATAGTTTTATTGAAAGCACACTCGATTGTAGCTTTTTTACTTGTTTTAGAATTTTTACATGCTTTCATTGAATTTAATATAATTTGCATAGTTACTTTTTCGAACTCATTTCTATATAATATAATATACTTAAATACATTTTATTATTATTCTTAAATACTTAAAATATTTATACTTAAAGTTAAGCACAATGTTTGTGTTTCATTTCTATAAAGTTTAATATACTTAAATACATAATATATTTATACTTAAAGTTAAACACAATGTTTATAAGAAAGTTGTTCAATTTTAGTTTCTATGCATTTGCCTCACTATGCAGTAGTTGAAACTGCAAGTGTTTGTGGCTCGCCTGAGATGTGCGGGCCAGCGTCGAGTGCTCAAACGTTAGCTCCTAACCCAGTCCCATATAAATAACTAATTTCAATATAAAATCCAGCGACACTCGAACGAAGTTCTCAATGCGTATCATTGTCTTCCTGCCAACCCTCTCTCTCTCTATCTCTCTCTCGCTCTCTTGCGCTCTTTGTCTCGTGCTTTCATATGTTGCTTTCAATTTGTGCTTCAATCAACCGCCAAGTGCATTGAAAGGGGGCTGATTGAACGATCTCGCTCTTTCAACTAGACTTCATCTCTCTCTCTCTCTCTCGCTCTCTCTCACTCTCTCAAGTCTCGTTGTGTCGCTTGGATTCGTTCGGTTTGTTATTGGTTCGTTTTGTCGCTGCGATTTCTCGACTTGTGGCGCATTTTCGTGTTCAGTTTTGATTCAGTTCGCTTTCAGTTTGTCAACGCGTCGCATGCTTGCTCCTCAGTTCCAAAAACAGCAAAGCATCAAGCGTTTCGTGTGTTTTCGAATTTGTTACTGAATACTACGAAAATTTGCATATGAAATCAGTGTAAAGTGGCTGTGTGAAAGCATAAACGAAGTAAATCGAAAGGAGAAACAACAGCAGAAAGCAAAACTAAGCAATAGCAGTGGAATCAAGTTGCATCGTTCGCCCTCTCGTCTAAGCAGATAAACAACAAGTTGTTAACCCCTTTTGGCCATGTCGCCCACTGCCAACTGTGTCCTATTGCTGGGGTTGTTCGTCCTGGCCATTAATTTGAATGCAGGTGGGTTTGCTTCTCTGTTTTTTTTATGTATAATATTTGTTCGCGAGATGCTGTGCGTGCATTTGCATGAAAGTGCTCGCTAATTAAGTGTGTGCGTGTGTATGTGTGTGTGTGTGTGTGTGAAGCAGCCACTCAATGAATGTGCCCCTAAGCTAAAATGAGTTCACTGAACCACAGCAGTAAGCTAAAAGGAATTTAAAAGAGAATGAATTGTAGGTTTAGCAGCCGCAAAAGTTTAAAGCAGCATTAAATCGCACAAATAGAAAATCAATTTAAATATTGATAATCAGCAAGTTCCTCGTTGACCTCAATTGATAAGCCGCAGCTGGCATTCATTGTCTCGCATTAGGAGTGGCGCAAAACAGCCTCCAACGAGGCGTATACTTAACATTGTCAGAAGTGCCTGCAACACAGATTATTGCATCGTTTATTATTATTATGTTTCTTTTGTTATTATTTATGCACCCGTCCGCTCCTGTACAGTATTTATTTATACAACAGCGCACTGACACCCTCCGCGTGTCTGTGTAAAAATATTTTCATGACCTTAAAAAATTCGAGAAATTTTCATGTACATAAATAGCACATTACTTATATAGATGATACATGTGTGCAGTGCACACAGAAATGTTGTGTGCCATATTGTGCTGACAAGCTGAAGATACAAGCAACAGACAACAAGCAGCCTGAACTACAATAGAAAAGTGTTGCTAGTTTTTAAATTGATGGGAACTACATTTAATTGAATTGAAACTGTTAACAGGCTGGTAAATAAATAAATGAGACTGTCCAGCCAAGTTGTCAGCAGCATTTGAATGGACGGGGGAATCCACAACAGTCTAGATATCTTTCTCTATTTCTTCGTGGGCAGCTAAAGAAGTGCACTGGGAAAAATGAACAACAAACTGGGGTAACATAAATGCATATAATGAAGGAGTATGTTACTTGAAACTTTGTTTTAAGTTCAGAATTTGTGTAGTGAAAGAAATAGAAATATATGTAGATTTATAGTAAAAAACATATTTTTGTATTCCTTTATTCGTAACTTAGATAATTTAGAATATATTTGTATAATAGAAACAAATATTTAATTGATTTCATTCGAAAGTCAGAATTAAATTCTTGTAAACAAAAAATATAGCCAAATCAACTGAGAGGCTAATAAACAAACATAAGTTTCTTTAAGGTATGTGAACTTTTTTTCTATTTCCTAGTCAGTGAGCCTTATCCACTGTCATCTCACTTTTTTTTTGGTGTAACTCCTCCTCGACAGTCCCACGAAGACAGTTGATGTCGTCATATCTTTTTACTGACAGTTCATGTTGGTTTTAGACTCTTTTTCTGGGAGTGTGCAATTGCCCCTGCCACTGGCTTTTGCCCCTACCCCGACACAGAATGTCAGCCGAATTTTTTTGTGTGGCTTGTGTCCACTGAGAAGTTGGCACACGCACCTCAATGAAATGCTGCTGAAACACTGTCAGCAAAACAGTCTGACATACATTTCATGTGAAGTTTTCGTGCTTGCAACTAACATAATTGTTTTTACTATGTCGCACCCACTTCCGAAATAAAGTTAAAACAAATGAGATATAGTTTTTTTTTTTTGCTCGAGATTATTCATCTTTATGGAGGGCATAACACTTAAAGCGCTGATGATCTCAAGCTGTAATCTGACATTACAGTATTTACATAAACAAAAATTCATAATTAATTAGAGGGCAAGGCTGTAATTCAGTTTTACTAATTGCTATTTCATATAGTATGCATGTCTGACAAGTTTCTAGTGCAATTTATTTGAGATACAATCGAAGCAATCATTGTAATGCTCTAGGCAACCTTTTGATCATCATCTTCCCCCTTTACACACCCAAAATGCCCAAAAGCATGACAAACTGTCATCATATTACGACAACTCAACTGTGTCTGTGTCATTAAATCATTTTGCAGCAATTCAATGGAATTTTTTATTTTCCTTGTTTTGTGGGTGCGAAACTAGTTTCAATGATGATAAACGATGGCAAAGCAGCTTCTCTATTTGCCATTCTATATAATGTGGCTCTAATTATATGCAAGTATTTAGGCCAGATATGAGTCGCGTTTAAGCCAAGTTGAACGAACTCTGCAATGCAACTAGACTTTCCAGTCTTTTCCCCTCTACGTTTAGGGCCAAGCACACACAAATACACACACTCGTAAGTTGTCGATTTTATGGCTAAGATATGGTGCGGCAAGTCGTCGTCGTCGACTTTGGGGAGTTGCCAACGCTGCTCTGATAATCAACACATTTTTTACAGCTTTTAAGCGCCACCGCCACTGCCACCGCCACCGCCAGCTTCAGCAACTTCAAACTGCAATCGCAACTTTGACTGCAAGTAAATCCCAACTGAGCTAATGCTGAAATTGCATGTGAACTTTGCCACATGTGTGTGTTCAAATTGTATCAACATATGTGTGAGTGTGTGTGTGGGAAACTCCAACCCAAGTTTGCGGCTTATTGTTGGGGACTCTTTCATTGGCAGTCATATCAAGTCATAGGGCTGATTTCAACGGCCATTCAACCTGTGTTATAACATGGGCGTATACTACAGCAAAAAAATAAAAAAGGAAAAGTCAGGGGAAATTGCTTGAAAGTCACCATAATTTTGTGGCTGTATCTTAATTCGAGTTGCTTGTCGCTTTGCCATGTTATCGACAGTGCAAATTGTATCTAAATGGTTTCGAGTGTATGCAAATTGGTTTCCTAGAAATTTCAAGTAAAGCCAAGTATTTCTTTGTTGATTAGTTTGTTATAATTGAAATGCATTCCTAAGTGATTAAGTTGAAAGCTGCTAAGGGAAATGAGGAATAGCTTAAAGAACATTTGTACTTATATTATAATGATTATTACAGTTGAAATAGTTCAAATTTGGGTAAAATAAACAGTTAAGAATGATAAAGTCGAGTAAGCCCGACTGTGAGATAGTTTCTACCAATTTTGAATAAAAGCAAAACAGTGTTGTATTAAAATAATATACTGCAAAAAAAAAAAAAAAATATATATATTTGGTATATTGATATAGGACTACATTTAAAATATACCATAGAGTGCAAAATATACCAGATTGTTGGGCAAAGCAGCTAAGGGAAATGAAGAATAGCTTATAGAACATTTGTACTTGTATTATAATGATTATTACAGTTCAAATAGTTCAAAGATGAAATTAAAAAAAAAAAAGCAAATAAGAAAGCTAACGTTGAGTAAGCTCGACTGGGAGATACTTTCAACCCATTACTTAAATATTCCAAATAAACGAAGAAATTATTTGGTATATTGATATACCACTAGATTCAAAATATACCATATTGTTAGGCAAAGCAGCTAAGTATTCTTATATAAATTCAACATCTTATATATAATATATATAACATATGTGTAACTTATATGCATCTACAAACTATCCGATAGTAACCACATCTTCAGCCATCGTAAAGACTAAAGTTATTAATAATGTAGATATTTCATCTCGAGCAAATTATACGATTCATAATGCCAATAAGGACAATGAAATAGTGCTTGTGACTCTTTGAGTATTATTTCATTTATTAACTTTATTATTTGTAACAGTTTATAACTTAAATCATTGTCTTTATTCAAGCTAATTGATTGTTTCTTGTGAATTGATTTCGTCTCTTTTAAACTAAAAAGGTTGAAATTCACTTTTTGCATTTATGTAAATAATTCATAATTAATGTCGAGTAAGTTATTCAATCATTATTGTCCAAATGCAATATACAGCTGCGAATATCTATTGATATTCACTCAATTGCTCAAACTACTTAGTTACGCACAAAGCTCTGCGTTTTTGTGTTTGTAACCATTTTTGGGTCGCCGTGTTTTTGGAGCTGCCAAAACATTTGGCATAAACGCGCGCACAATATCAATTTTCATGTTGCATACAATTACAGTCATTACCATTAGTAAACTGTCACTGCCACTGCGCAGTGCGTACACTCCACAAAAATACTACATAAACAATTTTGGCCAAGCATCTGACAATTCCGACTGTCAATTAATTTCAATATATTGTAAATGATAATAATTTCTAAAGTCGAACGGACGAATGAACGGCAAAAGTATCCATTGCATTGCCAATTTCATTGCAATATTCAAATTCAACAGCAAATTGTAATGTTTATGTTTGTTGTTTATGGCCAAATTCGGCTAAGAGCTGAAGACAACAAAATCAAAACGAAAAAGAAAAACAAGTTTCATAGTTCGGACACAGTTCGGTTTCAGTTTCAGAGGCCAGGCCTCTATTCCCCTTTAGCTGAGCTTATCTGAGCTTTCATTTAAACGCACCTCAAAAGTGTTGGTTAAGTGCATTTAACCTGAACGTTAGCGTTTGACGTTTAAATTGGTCACCAACTAAACGAGTTTTTTTACTTCTCGACATCCGCTGTCTAAAAAAAAAAAGAGTGAAAAACAACCCAATGCCAAGAACCTGTAGCTAAAGTCAAAGAGTATTTTGTTTGGCTTCCCCCCAAAAAAATAATATGTTTAATAATTATTTACACGCTCTTTGGTTAATCGTGCGCATAAACAACGCTCAAGCCGAAAGTTTTGACACTTTTATAAGGCAGTTTTCCCATCGACTGTCCCATAAATAACTCAGCGCAAAAGGCTCCCGTGTCTAATTAATTTCAACTGCATTCATTTTTCAAAAGCCACCGCCAGCGGGCAACAAATCTAACGGCCAACATCAACGCAACGCAGCAGGCGTATTTGGCTTATGGCCCATTATTTATTCAACTGGCCACAAAATCATCGCTTGATTGCATTTGGCGAGCGAAACTACTTACTTAGTTTATGATAAACTCAAACTGGGATACAATTTCAATGCAATTATATATCATCACGGGGCCTCTCACAATTGGCATTTCAATTAGCATTTTGCTTTCGATTTGATTTGAATAAATGTTTCATCATCAACACTATTTACTTATAATTATATTCGTGTCACTGGCACGTGCTTTGAATAGTTCACAGTGGCTCACTTTGCAGTTAGTGCAAGTACAAGTATGTTAGGAATTTCTATTGGGTGCAGTTGTTAACTTGACTTAAAGAATCCATTGAGTAAGGTATTTGTGTATTTGCATAAGAGCACAGCGTGAGGAAAAATTGTCGATTATTGTAACTACAAAAATATGAAAGTATTTTAGAATGTTACTTCAAGTCTATAATGAGTAAAGCGAGAGAATTATGTGTGTTAATAATATTTTTGTACACAATTGTATTTAGCCACAACAGAAACAAGTAAGAATGGTACAGTCGAGTGTGTTTGACTGTGAGATATCCATCTTGCCATCTTCTACAAATGTACTAAAAATATAGCGCAAAAAAAAAAGGAATTTTTACCGACATTTTACATTGAGAATATACTATAGAGTTCTAAACATTCCACATTGTCAGCCAAAGCTTTAAGATAATAATATAATAAATTTCATTCATAGCGACTCTAGCTTCAAAATAATCCATGCTACTCAAAAGTTATTGTACCATTTTACCTTATAAGTAGCGAACATAAAAAATATAAACTACAATATTGAGAACATTTTCGAAGCACAATAAAGTATTTTTTTGTTCATATGTAAAATATATGTATACATCGGAAATATTAAAATATCCATTTGATAGTTGGGTAAGCTCATCAACTGTTATTTATACAAATGTGAGTAATGCGAGGGAATCACTTAAAATTAATAGTTTAATATTTTGCAGAATTCTCTTAAACATTTCATAAACAAATATAAATTAAAAAAAAAATAAATCTAAAATATTAGGTAAAATAAAATATTATACAGTTTTTAATATAAAAATTCTGCGCTTTCAGCGCTGTAAATTTCAAAAAAATTTCAATTATTTTGTAATTCAATTTAAGCTTATTTAGTATACCACGAAAAGTTGAAATAAATACAGCTATGTGTAAAATATGTACCTAAGTGTTGAACACTGTGAATATGTGTTAACATAATTAATAAAAATTATGAAGGTATTCATTGAAGATTATAACAATAATCAGTTCATTGTGTCGGCATAATTAATGATGATTAATTAATTGTCGATTATTAATAGTAAGCCACTGCAATTAGGAAATGTATACGTTGTTTAAATAAAACATAGTATTAAGAATATTAAAAGCATTTAAAAACGAGCTAATATATCACTTTGTCTGCTTGCAGCTTCTGCCGTGCTACGTTGTTGGCGCTGCTCGACGGACGTGTCGAACGGCGAGTTCTGCAACGATCCCTTCCAGCCAGACACGATCTCGGAGCAGCAGCGGTATTGGAGCTATGTGAACTGCACTTATTCGGTGGGTGCCAAGTCGATGAATACGCGACCCGTGTGCAAGAAACTCGTGCAGGAAGGTGAGTGGCATGCCACAAGGTGGCAACGGTCTACAGACACAATCAAAAACAATTATTTAGCTATAGACTCATTGGACTGTCATTGGCTATTGTTGTGCGACGTGTGTGTAGTGTGTGTGTGTGTGTGTATGTGTGTGTGTGTGGTGTGTGTGGTGTGTGCTTATGTTGTGCGAGACCCACCGGTGGTGGCTCACACCCGATGCTTGGTGGCGTGTTGTTGCCTGCCACAAAGCGTCAAACAAGATTGAGATTTATTGGCCTGACAATGTCGTCGGCAACAACAAGTGCGGCATACAAATCCATAGGGGCAATGGCAAAACAACAACAACAACAACGACACAATTGCTCTCCACAGTCCGCGATCGCGATCGCGTTGCAGCTGCTGGGCGTTGACTGGGGGGCGTGGCAAGAAACTGCACACAAGTGGCGACACTTGGCCCAAGACAAGACTTGAAGCCAAAGTCGAAGCCAGTTGCATGTGCCGCTAATTTACGGCAAATTTATGTGGCGAGCACACACAAAATAAAATACAACGAAACGAAACGAAACGAAATAAAATCAAATTGAGAGAGAGAAAACGCCAACACACATACGCGGCGTATGAGTGATATTCGTGTTGCAGTCGTCGATCTTTCCTTCTTTTTTTTTTCTTGGTTTGTTTGGGTTTCTTTGCTTTTTATTGTTCAGCCTGTGGCTATGGCAAATTGTGCCGCTTGTTGGCATTTGCATTTGACAAGCAACAACAACAACAACGAAAACGAACAACAACAACAAACACAAAAGTTCACATCAAAATGCACAAGCTAAATGAAATTGAAAATATTGCATGCTGACCAATTTGCCAAACGTTGCGTATCGTTGTATTTTGATCTGGATTGCAGTTGCAAATAGTCACTTTGCAGTCTCGCAACTTTTATTGTTGTGCAGAAGAGTCCATTGTTGAAATTTATTTATTCATTTCAATAACAACATTTTACGACTGCGTGAGTTTATTCTGTGCCACAAACAGCGCATAAAATAGGATTATTAAGTTGCTTTTGTGGCTGACAGAAAAAACAATACAAAATGCATAAAAATGTCTGTTGAATTATCAGAAAATTATAATAAAAATGTAAATTTATTTAAAACAATTTTTATTTAATTTGTTGACAGTATTCTTTAAATTTAAATCCACTTTTGAGATAATTTAAAATGTATAAATTGAATTGAAATTTAAATACTCTTTAACTTAAATTTATAAAGTTTTATTAACATTATTTTACAACTCCTTGCGCTTATTTGTGTATAGAAAATAACACATAAAATAGTATTATTAAGTAGCTTTTGTGGCTGACAGAAATACAATACAAAATGCTTATGCATTGTCTGTTTAATAATAATAAAAATGTAAATTTATTTAAAGCAGTTTATATTAAATTTACTGACATTATTATCCTTGTTTCTGCTTTATTCCTTATTTGTAAAAGTGTCAGTTGAATTATCAGAAAATATTAACAAGTATTTCAGTTGAATGAATATAAATAAAAAGGGAGAAATATAATTTAAAATGTACAAATTGAATTTAAATTGTAATATTATAACATAAATTGAATTCAAACATTTTAAATTATTTTATTGACAGTATTAATGTTCAACTTAACTCAAATATTAAATCTTATTTGTGCTGTATTTTCAATATTACAATTTAAATTAAATTAAAATATAAATTAAATTGTTTTATTAAGATTTTTGTTAAGCTTTATTCATTATGAATCCTTGTTTGTGCTAAATTTATAGTTATGAATTTTCAAATTTATTCGCTGATATTCTTTCTCTTCATTTCCTACTGCGTTCCTAATTTATTTTATTTATTCCGCAATAAACTGTAATTTACACATAATCTTATCAAATGACATGAATTCAAGTGCCGGCTTTTGCTTGTTGTTGTCATCGTTGTTGTTGTTGTTCTCTATTTCGATAGCATTTAGCTAATTTCTTATGGCCAATTAATGAACACCATTAAATTTTTGCAATCAAGCGTCTACAAATTGGCGCTGCGAATATTTGCAAAGATTTGCGGCTGGCAATTAAAATTGCAATTGCAACTGCAAATCTCAAACTCGAACTGAGACTGAGACTCAAACTGAGACTGAGAGTGAGTCTCCAAATGAGCAGCCAGATGCGAACAGAAATAATGCGGCGAATAAATGCAGCCTAGAGAAACAAAACTAACAACAACAAAAATATAAATTAATTAAGTTGTTGCACAGCGTGAAGCGCTCAATTACGACAGAGATGAGGAGGGGGGAAGATGGAGGTAGAGACAGAGGCAAATGTCTGTGAAAAAATGCAACTAGGCGATGCTGCAGTTGTTGTTGTTGTTGTTGCTGCTCAATTTATATGCCGTTAAATTAATTGCTTATGAAGTTTGGGCCGACGACTGGCTGAGTTTTTGGCAAATGTCAAATTAAAAATGTATTCCATAATTCCATAAAACCAACAGTCAAGCCAAGCAATTAGCTATCAGTGTGTGCATGTGAGTCTCTCTCTCTCTCTCTCTGTCTGTGCGTTAAATTTTAGTTGTCACTGTGCGTCACTGTGCAAATATTTTGCAACTTGTTGCTGCATTTTGGCCAACCGAAAAGTTGTCGTCGATTTTTTGCCTATTTTTGGCCAATTGCGTTGACTTTTTTCTGTGCGTGCTGCGTTGTTGTTGTTGTTGTTGTCGTTGTTTTTGTTGTTGCGATTATTGCTGTTGTTTGGCGTTTTTAGTCGTCGACTTTTTTTTTGCGCTTGTCGTTGTTGCTCTTTCGATTTTGTTACTGTGAAAAATGTTGCCAAACACATTGCGATCAATAAATAATTAAATTAATTAAAATTTAAATTTATGACACAATGCTGCATTTCCAACTTGGTTTTGTTGCTACGCCGCGCCGGCGCACGCGGCGTATGCGCAATTTTCTTGTCGTTTCTCGTTGTTTGCAATTTCCTTTTGGCTGCGAACTGCATTCTGTGTGCCTTGTTTGATGCCGCGGCCGTGATAAGGCGACAATTGTCAACAATTTTATTAGCGAGCTGCACTCTTCGTCTCTCCTCTTCTCTCTCTCGCTCCATCTCGCTTGCACTTGGAAGCAACCGCAGCTTCTTGGAGCCAATCACAAAAATGGTCAACGCGCACCTTTTTTGAGCAGCTTTTAAAGTTTTATTTCATTTTATTGCGATTTATTTTTGCTTGATTTCTGTTTTATTTCGTCTCTTGATTTTTTATATGTTGTTTTGTTCTGCACACACACACACACACACACTATCTTAGTTACACACGCAATGAGAAAACGCAATTTGTTGTGGATTTTTTCTGGTTTTCATTTGCCGTTTGCCTGATTGCAAATTGTCTCGTTTTACTGATTCTTGCGTTCGGTTTTGGCAGTGTACTCGTATGTTGCCCCAGCCAGCTCTCGACATAGTCTCAAGCCTCATTTTCTGTTGCGTTTTTGTTCAACGGGTTGGCCAGTCCACTCCAAGCCGGGCCTAGTAGCCTGACCAGGCAAACGATCGCTCAGGTTGCAAATTGCAATCGTTGTGGCACAGAGCGAGCCTTGAACCCATTACTGCTTGCAGTACTCTTTTCAATCTATATTAAACTATTTGATTGTCCGGTTGCTTAATCAGACAGCAGTTTGCAGACAATTTAGGGACAACAATAAAGAGAAATTATATAGGCAAGGAAATAAAAAATACTGTTGAGCTATAGAGTTTTTCCAAAATGAGACTTCACGAAATTCACTTGAAATGTGTTTTAAAGTGTTCAAAAGTATATAATTGCAGTTAATGGCAACTTAAGTTCTAAATGCTAGCTACGACTGACAAATTAGCAGCGCGTTACGTTTTACTATGTCTTCACATTTACGTTTTCTCAATGCTGAACCAAACAAATACATTTTCATAATATTGACAATAATTTCCAAACATCGCAATGATTTGAAAGTTGTATTATTAAGATATTAATCTTTGAATGTAGTGCCGCATTGAAAGAGTAAACTTAAAAAAACGATTTTTTCTTTACTTAGAGTAGCTTGTCTTTGTACTAGGTCATACTCACCTTTAGTTCAACCAATTATTATTAATTTATTACAATAATAAGGCACGAAAAGTAACATGTAACATGCAGAAGAAGTCATCTCCCATATATTAATCAGCGTCAACAACCAAGATGTTATATCCATGTCCATATGAACACCTTTTTGTATGGCAAAAAAACTTATAATGAAATCGAGTTTTCTTTACTTTGGTCTATTTTGTACTCTATGGTACATTTTGAATGTAGTACAACATCCAGATATCACATATGTATATACAAATATAACCTTCAGTACTTTTTAGTATTTTTGTGGTATGTTTTAGTATTATTGTAGCTTGTTTTAGTATTTTGTGGCATATGTTTAGTATATTTTTAGAATATAGTTTTATTGAAAATGTGTATCTCAAGCGAGTATCTCACAGGCGAGCACAGTGTAGTATATTTTGGTATATTTTTTACTCTATGGTATATTTTGAATATAGTACAACATGCAGATATCACATACATATAACCTTCGGCACTCTATAGTATTTTTGTGGTATGTTTTAGTATTATTGTAGCATGTTTTAGTATTTTGTGGCATATTTTTAGTATATTTTTAGAATATTGTTTTATTGAAATGAGACCCCTTGACTGTAGTTTTCTTACTTGTTTATTATAATTCGTATAATGCTTTAAGACGAACCAACTTTAACATAGAATTTATTATATTTTTCAAGTTTTCAATTAATAGCATTATGCTGGAAATTTCTTAGTAGTCAGAAGTAAGATTAATTTGTAACTTTTGGAACAGACAAATAAAATAGAATGCAGAAACGCAAAGTGATCTAAGACAGTCATTATCATTATTTATTTGTGGTTTAGCTTCAAGTATTTTCCATCCATCAACTGCATAGTTTTCCGGTTGCACCTTGCCATCAAGTTAATGTTATTTTTGGGCTGTCTGAATTGCATCAGCTGTAGTTAGCTCACGACACGACTATGGCTATTGGCTATTTGGCTGCTGGCCATTAGCCAGCATGTGATCGACGATTTGGACGACATTTGAAATGACATTTTTGAGATAGACACGCCGCAAAAGCGCCTCGAAAACTAAAACCAGCACAAACAAGAAGAAACAACAACACAAATATATGTTACATACATATGTATTTAGAAAAATGCCCACGCAGACCACAGACTTTACCACATAAATTACATTTAATGTGCAACAATTTTTGCCCTCTCTTAATTAAAATCGTTTCGAGCAAAAATATTTCAACTTTATTATGGCATTAATTCCACTTTTATTTTGTTGCAGTCTATGGCAAGCGGGTGATTGCACGTTCCTGCTTCTACGAGGACATGGATGATCCGGCCGACAAGTGTGCCATGGACACAACCTCATCCTACACGAAGACCGTTTATTGCCGCACGTGCACCACGGATGGCTGCAACTCGTCTGGCGGTTTAACGGCAATGCTGGGATTGTTGTTTCTTCCTCTGCTTGCCGCACTGAGGCAGCTCTTATGCAAATGAACAGCTGAGCGGGGATGGAGGAGACTGCACTTAATTGCATGAATGCAAAATGAACTTCAAGTCCTTCGAGCTAAAATCAAAACAAAACAAAACACACAAAAATTAAATCAATTGCAATATTTTCTAATTTCATCTAGTTAAGTCTTGTTCTTCTAACTTATTTCTATTGAAATTTTTTGCAAATTGATAGTAAAAACTATGCACAAAGCCACTCACAATTCGCAATATATTATGGAAAAGAAACTGAGGTATAAATGTTATGTAGCTGTAGCGCATCAAAGGTTTCCATTTTGCCGGCAAACAGATTTAAATACATATGCACACACACACACAGACGCACAAATTGGTTATCATATTTCGTAATTGCATAATGAACACACAGTCACACATACACTTACATTCAGATGTATATGGATATTCGCATATACTTTGTAATATTGTAATACTTATTGTAACTCTAATTAAAAAACAAACAAAAAAAAAACACTTTTTTATGGTGTCTTACAAATAAATTGATTAGAATGTACGAAAATGCCTTGACTGTATTTATTTACTAAGTGGGAATATATTTAAATCTATTTGTATACCCGTTACCCATAGGGGAGAAGGGTGGCACACCTTTGTGCCTCCAGGAAATGTATGCAATAGTCAGAAGGAGTCATCTCCGATCTCATAAAGTACATATATTCCTGATCAACGTCAACAGTCCAGACGATATATCCATATGAAACACTGGATTTTTGAATCTATATAACAGATTTTAGATTTTATCAACAGCTTTTGTTCTTGTGGATTGTTTGCTTATCTGCTGCTTTAGTTTAAAATCTGGCTTATTTTGTAGGCTATTTTAAAGAATATATTGATATACCAAAGGCAAAAGCTTGTATATTTTAGTATTTTTCGGTAT
This sequence comes from Drosophila sulfurigaster albostrigata, assembly GCF_023558435.1. Taxonomy (NCBI): domain Eukaryota; kingdom Metazoa; phylum Arthropoda; class Insecta; order Diptera; family Drosophilidae; genus Drosophila; species Drosophila sulfurigaster. Next base: position 25,219,371 of record NC_084881.1, read on the forward strand.
ATAAAGCTGGTATATTTTTAGAATAATTCTGCACTATTTTTCTTTCACTCTCGACTGTATCTTTCGTAATTGTTAATAATTGAAAAAGTAAGCATTGCCTTAGTACTTTTGCTATAGAATTTAGAATTGTATTTTTTCGTATAAGTTACCTACATTTCATAAGTATTAAATTCCTTTGCAAAAATCTCTACCTCCTACTTATTCTCTTCTTCACTTCAGCAATCTTTTTATGTGCATAACTAGTTGTCTGTGTTTTGCAACTGATTTCGTCTTTTGATATTCACCGTTCAAGTCCAAGTTCCTTGCCTTAATTTGTTTAATTTCAAAAGCAAATCAACAGTAATTGTCTCACATCATTGCGCTTGACATTGTGATTGTAAAAAACTGCGCACCACAAAAAAAACAGAATGAAATAAAAGATAGAAGATCAGTAAAAGCGAGGGGAATTGAATGCAATGTCGACTCATCATCCATATGAATTCAGAACGGAAATGAGTTCTGCTCTCAGAGTTGGTAAATTAATTGCCGACCACGCAAAAGATTTCAATGTCAGCATTGACATTTGACCCGAGTCAATTATGTTCGCGATTTGTGCTGGCATATCTTTAATGCAGTCGAGCAGTGGGAGTTTTGGGTAACGCCCTATGGCGTGATTATGCGATTATGTTACATTAAAAACGCATAAAAATAAAAACAACCATAAATAAAGATTGTCACAAGCACGACAGCTGAATGCAAAAAAAAGCGAAAAATCTATATTTAAACGCACAAAATAAATGGTTGACTAACGTTTACGCTAAACGAAAAGATTGTGTTAATAAGTGTAGCTTTTAAATTGAAACAACTTGTGTATACCCTATTAAACCGTGTAATGATTACAGGGTAGCCAAAATGGGTGGCAACTGTGCAACGAAAACGTTTTGGCCATTTAAACTTGTCGCACGGCTCGAGTTTGATTTGTTTTCTAAAAACTACACGCACTCAATGTATTTTGTTTTATTTTATCTTATGTTTTTTTGTTGTTGTTAAATTTTATGACGTGCCTAGCGAAAATGTCGTACAGTTTATGCAATAAAACTGGCCATTTATTATGGAGGGAGCATTTGAAAATATTGTTAATCGACATTGTTCAGCTGCGTTGGTTTCAGCTTCGGCTTCGGCTGTGGCTGCAAATGTTACGCATACGCCCCGATGGCCCCAGGCTGGCTGTCAATAGTCTAAGTCGCTAGACCGCCGCCACATTCAAGTTTATGATGTGATTTGACTTTTTATTGAGCTCGCGCTTACGCTTTGGCTTCAACTTAACCCCATAATCCGTTTGCCGTTGTCGTTGTCGTTGCCGTGTGCATTACGATTTGGCTGCAAGTCGACTCGACTCAGACCCGGTTCGCCAATCAACTCCAAGTTGCGTCGATGGCGTCGCTCTCGATCGCTGTGCGATCGCTGTGTTTGGTGTGTGTGCGTGCCACAGCAACTCGCATTTTTCACGCTTTGTCAAAAGTTTTTTTTGTTTTTTTTTTTTTTTGGTAGCAGGAGGAGTCAACAGCAAGCTGCAGCTACTGCCGTCTAATGCTTCAGCTTAATGTCAAGATTTGCATATGAAATCATATATCTGCTTGCTCGTGTCAGCGCCTCGACTGCCAATTGCGGTCAGAGAGTTGCCAAATTTGGCTAAATACACCGCACAGCTCGCAGCCAATCCGTTGGCCAAATTATGTGCGTGTCGGCTATTCATGAATCATTAACTGATGAGTTGATTCAATTGATTCATTTGCTTTAACCAAATATTGTCTTTGGTTCATTTGCAAACGTTACAAAGTGCTGACAACAGCGCCATCTCTTGTGCGCTTTTGTAAGCTGCAAAGTAAAGCGCAGCAAGCTTTCCCCTTTTGCAACTTAACTCGCTTTGCGCTGCAGATACTTCTGCAGAGAACAGAATACATTTGTATCTTGCAATTGTTTTAGTATCTTACAGATACATTTGTATCTTTTTTATTATTTTACTATGTAAATTGTTGAATGACGTTTTCAATGAACTGTGAACTGCTTTTCATCTTAATTTATTGAATCAATTATGTAAGATCTAAATGTATGGAACACTACCTTAAAAAAGACCCAAAATGTTTACTTTAAATCTTAAGTAAAAAATGAAATTATTCTTTTTGGTTTACATCAAAAGTCGTTGATAGTTTTAAGTAAATATGTAAGTACTTTTACACTTCAAGAATTAACTGATTCACTTAACGCAAGTCGAGAGCTTTGCATAAAAGCTTCAGCAGCTGCCTTAGTAAAGTTTCACCCTACACTTAGGGTGACCATTCTGAGCAATAGAGAGGTTATTTAAAAGATAAATAATATAATTGTTTTCTCTCAAAACGTTTCAACTTTTTTTTAAATTTTTAAAATCATACAATTACTTATGAGATAAACTGCAATTCTACCAAATTCGTAATTTAAGCTATACTTTAATTCAATTCAAATGTGTTTGTTCGTTATCAAACATATTATTCACATTAGCTATGGCGACGTCATCAGTCGAACAGAAGCACAACCATATAGTATAGAATACTACAATCGAGTAAATCAGTGTTTCAATTGAGAGTCGCCAGCAGTAGCAGCATGGGGCATCCCCAGGAAACGTCATCAGCACTCAGAGACGACGCTGTCGCTGTCGCTGTCGCCGTCGCAGTCGCTGTCAGCGTCGATGTTCGACTGAGCTGTGGCAGTGTGGCAGCAGAGCCTGCGGCTGGCTGGGCAGCACAGTCGTTACTCGGACGAGCAACCGTTTGCATCGCGCGCACTCTTAAGCACACACACACACACATTAAACAATCAAGGAGTTCCCCCAACTGACAGATTGAGAGCACCCTACAAAAGGATACACAAGGAATTCAACAAGCCCGTTTTTTGTTTGACTTGTTTACCGGAAAACCGGCGCCATTGTGTCGCCCTCGTAGAGCATCCAACTGAAGCATTCCCTAGAATTCCCTAGAAATCCCGAACTAATTATGACAGCATCCATGAAGTACATCATCGCTGGCTTCTGCCTCTTATCAACCGTACGCAATATACGAGGTGAGTTCACAATCTCCGCAGATCTTGAACGTGTCGTTCGAAATGCATTCGTAAACAGACAAAAACTAAAAATTGTTGTGGTTCATATTTGTAAATGAAGTGCCATTTGGGACTGTAACTACATCTGCCTCGACAAGGTCGACACAATTTGGCCATTTGTGTGTTGTTCTTAAATCAAAAACGAATAAGTGCGAGAGTGAAAAACTCAGGTGCGATCATGAAATGTGTTTATATATTTCACTATTTTCTTTTAGGTGAAATTTTTACGATTTTGTTTGCGGTGTTTATAAAAATTTGTAGCATTCTTAAAAATAGCACCATAACATTGTAAAAAGCTAAACAATTGATTTCCATAACTCAACTGGACGAAATCAACTCAGATGATTTCACGTCTAAGTATGGAAATATATCTTGCTGACTTTTTGGCATTTATTCCCCAGCCATTTAACGACTCTCTGAATGTCATAAACAAAGTGAAATTGAATGATTGATACAAGAATATCAATCATTTTCCATCTACTCGTTGCGTTTAATCAACCTTTCCTCTAAAAATTGTTTGGAATTTTGCCGAGATTTCCTAGAATTTAATAGCATTTTTTATAAAGGCAAACTTTGAGTAGAAAATTGATTTTAGCACACTGATTTTAAGGGCTTGGCCAGGTTCGGTTTTCTGACTTTTCTGGCTATCGCTCACGCAAGCAATTTATAGGTCAATGCTCAGAAAATTCGCGCAGTTTTTCGCCCATAAAAATGTATGTGTCAAATTGTTTTGGCAGCTTAGGCAATTTGCAGGTTGTTCGATGATTGGCAACGAAAACACATACTCTCGTATATATTTCACATATTTCTGTGTATTTTGGAATATCTTTCTTCGCTTTATTTATTTTAAAAATATTCGAAGCCTGTTGGCGTTATTACACACAAAACGAATGAGAAATATTCGAAAACGATTCACTGTAAAACACATTTCAATGCATCTATAAAAATCAACCTTCGACTTAATTAGCATCGACGTTAATTGCCATCGAATTATGTTGTTAATTGTAATGGATTTTAATTGAGTTAGTTTCGCTGAATAGAGAATTGAATAAACCTGTGTGTCCTGTTGCACAGCCTTTTGTGTGGACTCCTCCACAATTATCTAATTGGCTTGCATTCAATCAGAGGCATGTCGAGGACCCCGCTGCGCAGTCAGCAGTCAGCAGTCTGGATCTGTGCGCATGTCAAACTGGCGCCACAACGTCGTCTGCTCCAGTTTCCAGTAGTGACCGAGCATCTCAGTATCTCAACTGTACACGATTCCCAACCCCCTCTGCGCCCTGTGTTTTGTGTGTAAACTGTGTCAGAGACCTCGATAAAGATACAAGGACCAAAAACTGGGATGCGAGGGCTCGAATTCCTTGGCATGAATTGCGTAATTCGTCGACGCTACTGATAATGAGCAGGCGTTGTTTGTCGCCTTCTTCGACTGGGAATGAGCTATCAAAACAGGATGCGCAGATTGAACACGCTTCACAGGATGCCACAAACACTTGCCTCCCCGCTTGTTACCCTCACACTTTTGCTACCCTTCGCTTTTGTCACACATTGTTACTTAATTGCAGGCGACAACACACTTCCGATGCGTATCAAATTATGTCTTGTTGTTGTTATTCATTATGCCTGACAGTTTCGGTTTCTAATTTTTTCTTTAGTTTGGTGGTGTGAGGCGTAAGTGCGGAAGCCTTTTTCGGTATAATGTTGCAATTTTAAACTTTAAGTTTAAGGGTTGAAAATCATTTCACCAAATTTGCATACAGACGCAGATAAAAAAAGAATTTCCTGTGGACTTTAATTTCAAAGGCAAGCTAAGCTTTCAATTATGCAAAAAAAACAAATTAAAGTAAAGGGATATTCGATTACTATATATATAATACATATATAGAGTTCTTTATACATTCTATATACATTTTTTATTACTATACTCTTTGCATTCAGTGCATTTTAAGTAGCAATTGTTTGCACCAACTATGCCACCCAATACTGAGCACAACTTATTGCCTGTGCGTGAGTGTGACGATAACAAAACAGTTGAGACGCCGCGACCTTGACTTCTCTGCAAAATTGTGGTATATACAATCAATTACTCACACTCACCTCTATAAAGTAGCAGCCAGTGTAGAAGAGTGGGAGAGAGAGTGAGACTCTTTAACTCCTTGTCGTGGCTTCTGGCAAATTACCTGCAATTTCACGTCAGTCTACAGGAAGCTTGAAAACTAGAACGGACAAGGCTGAAATTCAAAAGAAGAAGAAGAAGAAGGCGTGGGCGCTGAACAGGGCTAAATCGCAATAACAAGAACAGACAGGCACAACAACTACACAAGTAGTATAGAGTAAGAACAACTACTGAACTAGAAAGCTAAATACATCGCCACGTCTTCAGGGTTGACAGGCGAAGGACAAACTCTCGACACAACAGAAAATTGCAGCAAGCAGCTCGAATTCTAATTCATAATAGCGTAATTTAATATGAACGTACTTACCGTTTTGCTGAAATATGAAATGCAAATGTTGTCAGCGTCAATATTTGGCACCTCAAACCTCCAAAGATACCTCGAGGGATTGTTTTGCCTGGTCAGCACCTAAAACGCGTGTTCAAGGTCTAATTCCCTATTCCCTCTCCTTTTTGTTGTCCAACTGGCATGTTTACTTTAGATTTATGGTAAGTTGGCTGTTGAATATGTAAGCAAATGTTTTCCCCCTTACTTGATCCCTTCACCTTGTTGTTCTTTGTTGTGGACATGCGAAATACTTTCAAGGCCTTGCGGAAAAACCATCTTGATCTTGACATTCTGCCGTTTGCTGCTGGTGTGCGAGTCTTCTCCCCTCAAGCTAATCACGCATACTCGCAATAGTGCTTATCTGAGTTTGGTCAGAAAACACACACGCAAACTAAATGTTTGTGTGCTATTTCGTTATGACCCAGCAGGTGGTTCCTGGGGACGAGTCGAGCAGCCAACTAATGTGTGATCTCCTCCCCTCAAAAGAATAATACTAAGTAGCTGCATTAAATATTCATTTTATGCGAATCAGTTCTATAAATACGTGATTCTTTTTCGTCAGACTCTCTCGGTCAATGTCTGACGCGGCGTCAATGTTTACCAAATTCAATAAGAATCGAAGAAAAAACAAATTATAAAGAAAGCATAAATAAACAAAGCAGCTTGATAAAAAATCGACCACTACGAGAAATCTAAATCAATCTGTGAGCAAGTTGTTGAGTGATTAGCTGGCAAATCAATTTTTGTGCATTTTTGGCACTTTCAATGTATACTTTCACAATAAATACTTTATAATTGTAAAACAACATTGATTAATGATCCATACGTCAATGTTTACTGTGGAATTATATATTTATATTTTTATTGCTGCCTTTCACACATGTGGTTCATTCTAATATTTGAAATAAAATTCTGAAAATGCCGTGAGCAATGTTTGGAATTTAAAAATCATTTTTATAGAATATCCGCAAACATGCTTCAAATGTTTATTGTTGTTAATGATCAACTTTAATAGAATATTTATGCAAAAAAGCATTTTTATGGTTATTTCACAAGTTTTTTTTTTGCCACAAGAAAGAATAATTTATTTGCAAGTCATTAGCGCTTAACTATGCCATTCAATAGTTGACTGAATTACGACACGCGTTCACTACAATTTCAATTACAATACTATAACGCTGCGTATACGTAATAAACAAGTAAGAAAGCTACAGTCGAGCGTACTCGACTGTGAGATACCCGCTACCCAATTTGATTAAAGCCAATATATTTTGCGGTATTATTCTCAAAATATACCAAATATACTGCAAATATACTAAAAATATACCAAATGGTATATGTGGTATATCGATATAGTACCGCGTTCACAATATACCATGGACGGCTCAATATACCAGATTGTGAGGCAAAGCAACTCAGATCCCTAGTAAGAAGGCGTTTTTGGCCATACAAAAGTATTTCTTTAATAACTTCGACAATTTTTATCTGATCGCAACCAAATTTTCAGGAATCATAACTACTATAGTTATTATTATATATATCAAAATTCACAACATTAGCTTTAAAATTACGCTTTTTATTCGATTTTTTTGATTTGCGGGGGCGGAAGTGGGCGTGGCAAAAATTTGAAACAAACTTGATCTGCGTGCAAACATAACAAATGCTGTCGAAAAAATTATAGCTCTATCTCTTATAGTCTCTGAGATCTAGGTGTTCATACGGACAGACGGACAGACACACAGACGGACAGACGGACAGACGGACAGACGGACATGGCTATATCGTCTCGGCTGTTGACGCTGATCAAGAATATATATACTTTATAGGGTCGGAGATGCCTCCTTCTACCTGTTACATACATTTCCTGTCGGCACAAAGTTATAATACCCTTCTACCCTATGGGTAGCGGGTATAAAAATACTCAATGACGGCGCCGCTTGGACTGGCTACGCATAATTCAGCGTCTTCCGCTCAGTCTGTGTCTCTGTCTGGGGCAGCTGATGCTCTCAATGAAACCGGGGGTTGAACTCTCTATATTTTGGGGGTGTCCTTTAGTTGTTTTTGGCAAGTAAACGATGATGTCAACAGCAAAAACTTTGTGAAACCCTGTCGCCATTTTTAGATTGTAGTACGCTGACAAACTTTGCTTGTGAATGAGCAAAATGTATTGAGCGTAATCTCAATAGAGGTCAGAGCTTACCATAAAGGTCACAAGCAAACTAATCGAATTGTCTTCCATAGGAGAGGAAAGGAAGCCTTTGCAGTGCTGGCACTGCAGCTCGGAGACCGCTGGAGCCGAGGACTTCTGTGATGTAACCTTTCAGGAGGACAATATACCCCAAGAGCTGATCAAGGAGCGCAACATCAATTTGCTCCGTACTTGCAACAGCAGCATTAACTCCGATCACGAGCGTCCTGTTTGCCGCAAAACAGTCGAGGAAAGTAAGTAGTAAAATGAAATATCGGTTAACTGCAAAACCATTAACATTGAAATGCGATCTATTGCAGGTAATGGCAAGGTGATCACCAAGCGATACTGTTACTACACCAACAAAGCGGATCCCTTGTATCTCTGCAACATGACCAGCCCCGACAAGAATGTGCGCCGAATATTCTGCGAAGATTGCCTCGAAGATAGTTGCAATGGAGCTGCCTCCTTGGTCGGTTTTCTCAGTGCTCTTCTGTTGCCGCTGTTGGCTGTGGCCAACTAAGTGAGAGTCGCAGGGAGACAATTCTATCTCAATTTCGGTTCGAACGTGATATTTTATTTAGCCTCCCCCCCCAAGTGCTTAGCCCGCTGCGGATATAACAGATGTATTTTAAATAGTTTAGTTGTAGTTTGTATTACTTCGTATTATATTTATGTTAGGCTCTTGGTTAATGTTCTATAATTATAGTTGAATTTTACACGAATTACATGATTTGCTTAACACGGCTTACGGCGGCATTTTAACTAATCATTTTAACTTAGTAAATGAATAGATGAGAATTACATAAACCACATAAATAAATTACAATTACTCAAATGCTTTACGAAGCAACACTATATATTATTAACTACCATAAACAAACGAAGCACCGCTCTAATAATTCAATATATGAAATTGTCAAAGAAACTATAAGAGAAATATTTTTAACGTATAAGCCAGACACCAATGTAATTAACACAGTTGCATTCTACACACAAACACACACCGAATAAAGTTCATAATACAAATGACAACTGGACTTACTTATGGGTGAAGAGGAACTAACATTTTAATTATCAGTATGGGTGATTTATTGAATACCAACTCATGATTTGTAGACCAGAATTGACTGCCATTGGAGTCTCCCATAGCGACAGCAAACTAATCCAGCAGTAATCCAATTAGGCGACCTACTTTATTTGCCACTGACCCATTCAAATATCCTGCACCTGTCACCGCGTTTGTCCTGCCAATCGCTGTGCTCAATCTGTGACAGCCTGACAGTTGACACAGTCATCCAATAAATCTTTGTTGACACTATCTAATTAAATCTATGCAAATGGCGAGTGCAGTTCATCCCATTCTTAACTGCCAGGCCCCCTGTGTGCAATCAGCTGTCGCCTCATTTGATTTACATGAATGTTGAACTAGATACGCATCAATCGACACTTCCTTAAAGCATTTTGTTTAGTGTTAAAGAAACTGTTTAAGGTTTCCCAAACTCGAAACCTTAAGCAATTGAAATGCATAATTTTGTGACGTCTTGCCCATGTCCGAAGCCCTGTTTTTGGTAATTCCACTAATTCACTAACACCTAATCCAATTTAGCGACAAGTGAATAATCCATGGGTTTTCCGTTGACCTAATTCCATATTTGTCCTGCACGTTTGGGTTTTTCACCCCCTCTAACTCAAACAAAAAAGCAATTGTCGCACAGTGTGACATTAATTTAATCAGAGTGAAACTTTAAGCATGATTTGTGTCAACCCATTCAATGGCACCTCTCCTAAAGTTTGATCATTGAAACTGTCTGCCTACAAGTATCGCATGCGAGAAAAAAATAACTCCAAAACATGTTGCCTACTTTTAGGAGGTAGTATTAAATTTAATTTTGTTTCAACTCTATGTTGTTCTCATGAATTTGCAGTACTCAAGCAACTAAAGCATTTTGTACATTAAAGACGAATTGCCTGTAAATAAAATTAACACTTTTTGACAATTTCAAGCTAATGAGTTTGTTGCTAAAATTATTTATTGCAGTCAGATAATCGAACTTAATGATAAAAGTCATTTGGCAGCTTAATAAAAACCTAATTTAAAGAGTCTTAACTCTTCTTTATTATGTTTCATTCGGAATGTACTACGTAACTTTAGTGTGATCAACAGCAGTTTTCTCGCAGTGATTGGAAAACTCGCTTTAAAACTAAATTTCAAAACACACAGCGAATTGAAAAGCAAAACAAAGCAGCGAAGAAACCGGTTTGACTATTGCTCAATATTAACAACACATAGCGTCGTATTTATGTTTTGCGTATGTAATGACTATATACATAAGTCTTCCACTCAAAACAAAAAAATTGTTTGGAGCAGGCAGCGCTGCGGCAGCGCAGTCAACGCAGCAGCGCTCATGGAACTGAGTGATACGAGAAACAGGGGATGGTGTATGGTGAATTGTGGAAACGCCAGACGTCTGAACCGTTCAACCAAATTGTGAACTTTTCAGACGTGCAGCAGACATCGCCAACGGAGGTTGAGATTCGTGCATATTTCGAGTACTCGAAAAACTAAAGAAAACTTTGATAAATCACACACATACTTAACACTTATTTTGGTTGTACATTGAAAATGGTGTCCGCCGTGAAATGCAGTTTGGCCGTGGCCGTTATGCTAAGCTTGGCCTGTTCGGGTGTGTAAACCAGTCGATTCACTTCACATAACTGACATGCAGCAGATGCAGTGATTGTTTTGCAATGTGAAACGTGTTTTTGCTTTTTGTAACCGACAATCATATTTTGTAATTTTTAGCCTATGCACTTAGGTGCTACCAATGCGAGTCGCTGACTTCACCCAAGTGCGGCTTGAAATTTGAGGCTGATGATAGCATGCTAGTTGATTGCTCGAGAATTGGACCTCCGCGTTATCTCCAGAATTTCTTCCCCGCACGTAACGCCACCGGCTGCATGAAGAAGACGCTCGAGAGTGGTAAGTAATAGTGAAATCAGCGAAACAATTAACAGCATCAAAGCGCCCATTAAATGCGGATTTAATGTGCGTGCAAACGCGTATCGCTTTATGCTTCGCTCCTCTCTGTCTCTCTCTATGGTTGTGATGTCATTTTATGTACATGTAACACACATACATATATTCTTTTGCGCAGTTGCTGGATTCTATTTAGGTATTTTTTTTGTCGGTGATATTTGTCATATTTTTTGTATTCTGCGTGAGTTCGTGTAATTTCGTATATTTTAGAGATTAGAAATAATAGTGACGTGATTGTATTTCAGTTTTGTATACAAAAATATTTTAATTTGCATATATAAGTTTTTTTTAATGATTCAAATTAGCTTGGGAACGAGCTGCGAATGAACACTTTGAATACACACACAAATAGATTTGTAATCTGTCATAACAAAACTGCGACTTATCTAAGGTCACAAAGGCATAGAGTTAATCATTTCAGGCACAATAAATACTCTCCAGTTGCCAGTTCGCTTGACTTCATCAGCTAAATGGCAATTACAAAAACCTGTTGACTTAAGAATTTTTAGCACGCCTCACAGATCGTAACGAGTTGTTCATAGTAAACAATGACGCAGATAAAATTGCACAAACAGTTCGCATTGTTAACACTACCAGATGACAAATAATGAACACATTTGTTTTGCCGTCAAAAAATATGAAAAACAAAGTGAAAGTTTTCCTATTGATAACATATAGTAATTCAAATTTGGTCCATTTCCAGTTGTGGGTCATCCGCAGATCGTGCGCACCTGTTACTTTGGCGATATCTACAACAATCAGGGCAGCTGCCAGTCGGATCCATCGCTGCCCTTCGTTAAGCAACTGGGATGCGAAGTCTGCACCGGTAATGAGTGCAATGGATCCTCATCTCTGGCACCTCTGGCTGGTGCCATTCTGTTGTTCTTTGGCGTGGCTCGCATCTTGGCCTAGAGATCTCTTCAGTCTATGTATTGTAATTGGTCGTAGTTCTTAATCTTTTCGGTTGTACTATATTTATGCATTTCTTTCCGCATTTCTTAAGTGCATTTGATTTGATCTGACTCTCATAGTTATGAAACATTTTCGTTTAAATTTGTGCCTACTTCAAATGCAATTGAATCAAATTATAAGTATTTAAAGATCGCTCATTCTACATTTACATCGCTTTCTTCTTAAATCAAATAAATGAATAATATATAAAATGATATCAAAGTGGTTTTATTTTTGTGAAAAACCAACATAATTTGTGTTCAACAGTCTCAACAAGAATTTAAGTATTTAGTCTTACTATTACAAACAAATATAAATTTTATTTTTATAATATTTCTTAGATTTCTTTTTACATTTGTACTTCAGCTCTTTCTAAATATTGTTCATATATTTAGCCCTTCAATATCACAGTTTATGAGTAAATTAGCGTAGCGTTTATGAAGAGTATCAATTATATAGTAAATAATGAAAGATGACTGTATTCATTACAATAAGTATGTTAAACAGATCACACTAACATTTTACTGCCAGCTCGAGATTTCTATAGTATATTGAAACACACGTGAACTGATTAAATACTTAGGTGTGTTCGTAGTTGACAAATACTTGAAGTTTATATACAAAACTTAGCTCATAAGCTATGTGACTCATTTGTCGATTGCTGCTCTAGACTGAAAGTAATACCTGAGCAATTTAAATTAGCATGTATAACAAATTTTTGAGACTGGGAAAGGTCAGGCGCAATCCGGTGACCCTTCTCCAAAAAAAAGGGGCACTCGCCCTCATGCTTACATTATTTGTGTGGGTTGAGACGATTCTTGAATGTGCGCCTGCATTGTTAATTATGTTTAATTGAGTTAAATTTCAAAGCAAGTCGAATCTAAATTTAAAAAGTGTTAAACACACACATGTATTTCACTGCACACAATGATAAGGTCAAGAAACTGCAGCAATCAGGGAGGAACGGGGAAGTTTCGTCGAGTTTCCGTAGTTGCAACGACTGCTCAATTAACCCACACTCATTTGGCATAATTTGAGAAATTAACCAATTGAAGAACATAGTAAATTATGAAAGAAAAGCATTCGATGCGATCGCTTGGGAAAAGCCACTTAAAGGCCCTAAGTGAAATTACAAATTTGGTTAATGAATTATTCCAATTTCCCGCACAAAAATGAAGTGATTAAAATTATATGCTGTTTCAAAAGCATGAATACTAAGAATACTAATTTAATAACTATTAATTATAAATTCAATAACTCCAATTGTGCTCCAGTATTTTAGCTGCTCTACCACTAGATAGATCACTTTACACCTATTTGATACATTTCTTTCTATAAACAATATATGTAAGTAAATATTTACCTATAGTAATAGTTAATTGTAAAAAATAGCATTGCTTATAAAAACAAAAAAAATGTATGGTTGTAAGTCATAATGTTGTATATATATACATACATATGTATGTATTAATAATTCAATTACCCAACAAAATAATTTATTGCATACTTTCAGGCGCTAGTGGATTATTGGATCAGTGCTTTCACTCATTGCATATGTTTAGTCAGGGATAACTTATCACTGAAAAATGCAAGACAGCTAAAAGTATATTGCATACTTTTACGTGTTTATAAATTTGTTTCAATAAAATTTACATACATGTCAGTTAACCTCTAAGGTTGGCCATAGAAAAAAATGCGAGCACATCATATCCACATCATTTATGAATGACCCCTCATAATGCCTTTATTAAGTACATTCAGATGACTAAATATTCAGATTTTACATATAATATATCACGTACATGCATCAATAATTAATTTAAATTTTTTTCTTATAAAAATATCACAATGTGGTTTTGACAAAATCATACAATATATGGGCTTTAGTATGCGTAACACACGATTCTAAATTAAGGATAGCGTGTGTTATAATGATTAACAAGCGAGCTTATAAAAACTCTGAAGCCATCAAGATCGCTAGCAGTCGCTTGTTCGTATAGATCGACAACGGTTCGTGAATTTTTTTCTCAGTCAAAGCATTCCCGTTTTGTGTATTCCAAAAATGGTGTCCAGTGTAAGGAATCTGTTGTGTCTAACCATTCTGGCAGTCTTGGCCAGCACGGGTACGATATATCTCGGAAAGTGCATTCATCGTTTTACTGAATATTAAACTTTTGCTTATAGGCTATGCCATCCATTGCTATAGCTGCAGCACGCTTGACAATCCCAAAGCCTGCAAAAAAAATGCGACTACTTTGACAGACTGCAGTACCGTTGAACCTCCTGTTCACCTTAGCAAACTTTTTAAAGTTGGCAATGCCACAGGCTGTATGAAGCGTAAAGTAAAAAACCGTAAGTTTTAAGAACTCATATTAAGTGCACAAACAGTTATCTAAATTATTATTGTTAAAATAACCATATCAATAATATATACTCTGCTAAGGACTCACCTCTAATTATAATAGCTAAAAAACTAAGCAATAAACCATTTAAATAAACAAAGATCGGTATGGTAATGACAGCCTCCTTAGACATTAAATACACTTCAGCCTCCCACAACCACTTCAAAGATTCTTCGTGGGCATTTTAACACTTCCTGGGCATAATAAACACAGACCTTTCTCTCTCTCGCTTTCCCAATATCAAAGCAAGTCTACCCAACCATACATGCATATACATAGTTACTACAGAAGACAGAAGAATTAATTAATTCATTTAAAACTACTCCTCAATTTTTTCCGCCGAATTCATTGCTAATTAAATCTTTAGGCTTAAACAATACACCAATAACTTTAGAAACATGTACTATTAGACTATACATCTTTAATTTTCTTACGTGCTTTTCTGTCCTACACATCTTACTCCAACAATTCGAACATCCTTGATTTCCCGAAAGCTAATATAAACATATAAATATAATTATCATACTTGTACATTTAAATAACCCGTAAATATTATATTAAGAAATCTTTTGTAAATAATTTAAGCACATATCTATGTATATACTATATATATATGTATATATAATATAGGTTGACCCATTGATTTTGACTAATTGCCATTCATTCACTCAAATCAATTTTATTTGAGATATTTAATGTGATTAACTTAATTAAATTAATATAAAGTAATATACAACTGCGTAATACTAACGTACTTTATGTTCTGAACAGTATTCACATAAATTTTATATTTTCAATTAAGCGACCCTGAAACAAACGGGAACTCAATATGACTGCTACTTTGGCGATGTAAGCAACAAACAGGGCTGCGAGATGTCCGATGAAGTAAAGAAACTGAATTTCATCAAAATTTCCTGCAATATCTGCACCGAGGATAAGTGCAATGGATCGGACTCTTTAGCTCCCATTGCTGGAGCAATAATCCTTTTCTTCAGTGTGGCCCATTTGTTGACTTAAAAGTGCGATTTAAGTTTCTCACGTCTCAGTAATAAATGTAAACATTCCTCAAAGTCATAATTAACACAGACACACCCATACACACACACACACAAAGCCTTTGTGCCGGTGTCTGCGTCTTCTTCCAAGGATATGTATGTGTGAACTGTAAATGTTATGCAGAATACTATATATGTTAGTTCTCTTCAATGATTTTATGAATGAAACAATGCTTTGAATAATTTCAAAATAAATTATTTAAATTATCTCAATTAATTAAATTAACTACACTATTATTATTGTATGTTATCCAAAAATCTATTTATAATAATAGCCACGTATAGTAATAATTCTATCATCGGAGCAAATATGCTATCATTGAAGATACGATATTACCAACAAACAAAATAAAACAAAAAATTGTTAAGTAATTTAACTCAAAACCAATATGAATTGGTCATACAACACACGTCAATGCTCAATTTTATTATTGTCGTTTGTATAAAAAATTGCAATAATTATGTGTTTGACCTATTACGTTTTTGGTTTTATTTCTTTGGATCGATCTCATCGGATGATAACGAATGAATATAGGCATCGACAAAATCACACTTAGCTGGATTCTAAGCTCAGGAAAGCTAGTGCGATGCGTGTGGATGAACAAACGAGCTAATCAAAACTCTTAATCATATCACTGGCAGACGCTCGTTCGTGTAGAATATTTCCGTGAATATTTTTTTTCAGTCGCAACATTTTTATACTCGAAAATGGTGTTCAGTAATCATTTTATAAAAATTTTGTTGTTAAAAGTATTTATTTAAAAATTGGTTTAGCGCCGATTAATCTGTCGATAAGTACCGAATGCAATAATTCATATAAATGTAGCTGTAAGCTTCGATTGGAAATCAAAGAAACCCTTTTACCGTGTGGCTGGACGGCGATAGGGAGAATGCCTAGTAATTCAGTCATACGAAGGATGTGAAGACCTCGAATGGCTTGACGAGGACTATGTAGACGACGAAGACTAAGATGATACCTGCGGATATAAAGAGATTTTAACAAGCCAACTTCCAATAATAATGGAATCTTCTTTTGAAAATACAGATTAAAAGAACAAATTTTCATATTTTTCTTTTTTTGTGATTACGTAATCATTGTTAGGGGGGAGGGTGTTCATCAATTCATTACTTTTGATTACCAGGGGGGGAGGGGGACAGCCCCTATGTTCAAATATTTATTTATATACAATTTTCTAGTTGACATGATTGTATTGCTAATGATTGTATAGTTCATGCAAGTTTCGACGTGCTGTGGTACTTGCCTTTTAATTTAGAATTTTAAAGCAAATGACTAATACGATATAATTGTTGTATGGAATTATTCATATGTATAATCAAAATAATTATAAAACCATATTTAATTTTCTGCTTCGTAGTACTAACGCACTTTATGTCCGCATAGTTCAAGTTACTGAACAGTACATAAATTTTAATTTGCATATACATACTATATATGTTACAGTTGTTACATTTTAGCGATTGTTACAATTAGCGATTTTCTTTAACAGTTTTCTTTAGAATTCGTTTCAGAGCCCAGTTTTCAGTTAATTGAGCGATCCTGTTATTTTGGCAATGTGAGCAACAAGGAAGGATGCCAGTTGTTTACAACCCTGGACGAGGCCAAGATATTGACTTGCGATATCTGTACCAAGGATGGCTGCAATGCCTCAGCCTCAATGGCTCCCTTTGCTGGTGTAATAATCCTGTTCTTAGGTGTGGCTCGTTGGTTGGCTTAAGAGTTGCATTGAAGTTTCTCACGTCTTCTTCTCTGTAATAAACTTACGCATCATTCCTTAAATATTCATAAATTAAAGGAATCCTTTTTACATTATTGAGTTTTAAATTAAAATCTTTATTTATACTAATTAAAAGGAAACACTAAATAAAGTAGCTAAAGTGCCAAATTGATAAGCAATTTCGAAATTTTAAAATTAAATTTTGAAAGCAGACACTCACCCAAACTTATGTATGTTTATCGAGTTCGTTGTGCTCTCTTTAGCGAATTTGATGCTGTTATTCAAAGTGGACAAGTGCTGGCATCTGCCATCTCTTTTCATATGTGTATTAAGGTAATATCTAAACTCATATTTATATGTTGTTCTTTCAATTTTTATAAAGAAAACAATGGCACGATCACTTATTTAAATTAAATTAATGAATTAAATTAATTACACTGTTATTATTGCGTTTTATCCAAGAGTTTATTTACCTGATCCTATAGTCTCGTAAAAAAACATTTTATCAATTGATCTCTCTGAAGATACGATGTTTTATATAAATGCCCCACATTAAAACACAAAATAAAACAGATTTTAAAAATGATTACCAATGAGATTTTACACATTTCAAAACTCAATTTTTGTTATTCTTTTGTATAAAACAGTGCAAAAATTGTGTGTTTGATTTATTACGTTTTTGCTTTTATTTCTTGCGATCGGCCTCATCGAATGAAATGATAACGCAAGTAAATAGGGCAACGTAGTTTTGACAAAATCACACTTAGGCTAGGTTCTAAACTGAGGAAAGCTAGTGAAATGCTTGTGGATGAACAAGCGAGCTAATTAAAACTCATATTCATATCGCTGGTAGACGCTCTTTCGTGTAGATCGACAATATTTCGTGAATATTTTTCTCAGTCGAAACATTTTTATATTCGAAAATGGTATCCACTTTAAGGAATCTGTTGTGTCTAGTCATTCTGACAGTCTTGGTCAGCACGGGTGCGATATATCTCGGAAAGTGCATTCGACATTTCATTGAATATCTGAATATTATTTATAGGCTATGGCATCAATTGCTATAATTGCGATACCATACTCCATTCCCATTGCGGCCAGAATTTTAAGGCTAATGAAAGTTATTTGGCTGACTGCAGTAACGTTGCACCTTATCCTAACCTTAGCCAAGATGTCAAAGTTGGCAATGCTACAGGCTGCATGAAGTACACTGTGGAAATCTGTAAGTTTAAAGACCCCATCTTAATTGCATAATCCGTAAATTCATATAAATTATTATAATTGAACCATCCAATATTTAAATTACTTGTTGACTTGGGTCGCCGCTTATCAACTATTTTTATTTTTCGTATTTTTAGAAATGTGTGTTTTGATTAAAGATCCAACTGTATGTGTAAACATATTTATTTATTATTTGTTGGGGTAGAGTGAATAAAAAATAATTTTGTTGTGCTGCTATTCCGCAACATTTAATTAAGTAAATTATATTAAAATAATGTATAACAGCATAATATTAACGTACTTTATGAACAGCATTCACATAAATTTCCATTTTGCAAATACATTGCATAGATTCGCATTCGATGTAAGTTAATTATAGCTTCATTTAATTTATTTTACAGATCCTGGTCGCCTGGAAATTTTACGTACTTGTTACTTTGGCGATGTCAGAAACAAGCAGGGATGCCCATTAGACCATTACATGGAAGGATTCGACTGCGATGTCTGCACTAAAGATGGCTGCAATGGCTCCGCCTCAGTGGCTCCCTTTTCTGGTGCAATAATCCTATTCTTTGGTGTTCTTTCTTTGAAGTTTCTTGCGTTTTCTATTTAAAAGAAAAAACTAATAAAAGCAGCTAAAATGCCAAACTGAAAAGCAATTTCTAAATTTTAAAATTACATTTTTAAAATATTCTCAAGACTTTTTCGCTTTTTAAATTGTGCAATGTTAGTCCTTTAAGAAAAGTTTTATAATTATTGAAAACCCAAACATATTCATGTTTATCGAGTTAGTTATGCTCTTTAGCAAGTTTCTTGCTGTTATTCAAAGTGGATAAGTCTCCATCTCCTTCCATAACATAGGTAAAATCTAAACTTCTATTTACATGTTGTTTTTTAAATTTTTAGAAATAAAGTTTCAAGATCAATTACTTAAATTAAATTAATGAATTAAATTAATTACACTGCTATTATAGTGTGTTATTCAATAGTTTATTTATCTTTTAGTATCGCCTCGTAAAAAAGAAACTACATATATCAACTGATCAAATATGATCTCTTTGAAGATACGACATATAATATAATATCAATGCCCCACATAAAAACACAAAATAAAATAAAACAGATTTTGAGATCATCACAATTCAATTTTATTTTATTCTTTTGTATAAATAAAAACAAAAATCGTTTGCTTGACTTATTACGGTTTTGCTCTTATTTCTTGCGATCGGTCTTACGAATGAAGTGATAACGTAAGTAAATAGGACAACGTAGTTTTGACAAAATCGCATATATACGCTTTGTGTGCGTAACATTAGATTATTAACTTGGGAAAGCGATTGGGATGCGTGTGGATGAAGAAGCGAACTCATTAAAACTTTTAAACCATCAGATCGCTAGCGGTCGCTCGTTCGTGTAGATCGACAACGTTTCGTGAATATTTTTTTCAGTCGCAACATTTGTACATTCGAAAATGGTGTCCATTGTAAGAAATCTGTTGGGTCTGATCATTCTGGCTGTCTTGACTAGCCCGGGTAAGAAAGTTCTCGGAAAGTGCATTCAACATTTCATTGAATATCTGAATTTCGTTAATAGGCTATGCCATCCATTGCTATATCTGCGACTCGGTATCCAATCCCAAGTGCGGCCAGAACTTGAAGGTGAAAGAATTTGAAAGTAATTTAATTGACTGCAATCGCGTTGCACCTGCTCGTTACCTCAGTTATTTTTCCCAAAGGCCCAAAGCCACAGCCTGCATGAAGCAGACTGTGAAATTCTGTAAGTTTTGTATATCATATAAATTATTATTATCGAACCGTCCAATATTTTAATTACTTGTTGACTCGGGTCGCCGCTTATCAACTTGAGTCGTAATTTGAAATTTATGTTTTGATTGAAGATTCGATTGTTCTATGTGTGAATATATTTTTAATAATTGATAGTTGTGATGTTCATGCTACTTGCCATATCATATTTGTTTTGGTTGAGTGAATAATTTTATATAAAACTTAATTTTATTTGCTGCCATTTCGTAAGATTTAATAAAGTAAATTAAGTGAAAATAATGTAAAACTGTAACTATGATATTAATGTACTTTATAAACAGCAATCACATAAATTTCCATTTTGCAAATACATTACATAGATAGTTAATCAACATCTTTATTTTGTTCACTTTGCAGCGCATGGTGATCAGCAAATTATACGTGGTTGTTACTTTGGCGATATCAGTAACAAGCAGGGATGCCAGTTGGACCCCAATCTGAACGGGGTCGAAGGATTTGACTGCGATGTCTGCACCAAAGATGGCTGCAATGGATCAGCCTCCCTGGCTCCCATTGCTGGTGCAATAATCCTGTTCTTCGGTGTGGTGCGATTGTTGGCCACACGGTTGTTAGAAGTCTCATTGAAGGTTTTCCCCCTAATCTTCTTTGTAATAAACTTCGACATTCCTCAAATATTCATAGGTCAAATAAATACTTTCTAAATCATAACAGCAGCTAAAGTGCCAAATTGAAAAAAGATTTTTAAATTGAAAAATAAACTTACAAGATTTTAAGTCCCTTGCAAACTGAACTGCAAACGTTTATTTTCAAGACTATTTTTGATTTTAAAGCCGTTAAATGTTTAACATAAGCTTTATAATCATTGAAAGCAAAAGCTGTCTTTGCCTGTGAGGTCATAATTAAAGCTCCTGCTCTACTAACAACAAACAACACGACAATAACACACACACACACACACACACACACACACACAGAAACATGCCTTGTTAGTTGTTCTCTTTAGCAAGTTTTTCGTGAGTTTCTAAACTTAGGAAAGGAGTGTTGATGAATAAGCCAGGTGATTAAAACTCTTAAGTCATCAGTCCGCCAACAGTCGCTCGTTCGTTAAGATCGACAACGTTCCGTGAATATTTTTTTCAGTCACTACATATGTATATTCGAAAATGGTGTCCACAGTAAGGAATCTTTTGTATCTAGTCATTCTGACAGTATTGTCCAGTACAGGTATGAAAGACCTCGGAAAGAGCATTCACCATTCCAATAAATATGTAAATTTTACTTATAGGCTATGCCATCCTTTGCTATCAATGCAACTCGATGTTCAATAAAGATCGTGGCCAGAATTTTGAGGCTGATGGGATTGATTTGATTGACTGCAGTCACGTTATACCTTATCATCAGGTCGGCGAATATTATCCTTGGCAATATGCCACAGGCTGCATGAAGAAGAAAGTCAGTAAGTTTAAAGGCCCCATATTCAATTCACCATCTGTAATTCATACTAATTATTATTATTAAACAAACAAATATTATGATGACATTGCCTGTTTGCCATTTGAGTCGGTTTTTTGATAATTGTGTTTTGATAAAAGAACCAATTATTTTATTTGTAAATATTTATATACTGTACAATTTGAGACTTGCATTTTGTCATTAAATATGTTGATAATTGTGCAAGTTTCAACTTTCTTCTTGTCTTTTTGTTTTGTATTTAATGGCAATTATCGCATTTTTTTTGTTTGAGTGAATAATTTAAATGAGTTGTTTTGTATTGAAAACAAACATCGATGTTTCAAAAAAAAAATACAAGCGCTAAGAAGCAACTTTTGAAATCTGTTAGAAATCATATGAAAAAGAACTACATATTGTATTCTCAATTAATCAACAGCTTTATTTAGTTTACTTTGAAGATACTGGTCATCACCACTTTATTCGCTCCTGTTACTTTGGCAATGTGAACAACAAGATAGGATGCCAAATGAATAAAAATTCGTTCGCACTTGAGGAGTTGGCTTGCGACGTGTGCACCGAGGATGGCTGCAATGGTTCCGCTTCCTTGACTCCTATTGCCAGTGGAATAATCCTTTTCGTCGGTGTTGCCCGTTTATTGGCTTAAAAGTATCATTGGCGGTATTTTCATCTTCATTATTGTCATAAAAAAAACGTACGCACTCCTCTAATTATTCTTCAATTCAAGGAATCATTTCTAAATTATTGCATCTTAAAATCATAATGAATAATAAATACAATTTACCAAATTCAAAATGCGTTTCAAAATTTGTAACTTCTTGACAAATTTGTAGTCTATTCCAAACTCGACTATAAATATTTTATAAATACAAATACAAAATATTTTAATATTTAATATTTTTATATTATATTTTAATGTATTCAATGGTAATCCTTTAACATAAGCTTTATAGCCATTGAAAGCAAAAGCTGTCTTAGCCTGTGAGATCATAATTAAAGCTCCCGCTCATGCTACCAACAAAAAACAACACAACAACAGCATAGAATGTCAAAGGTTTGTGCCGGCGTCTGTCATATTCTTCCACATGGGTATGCTATAAATTCTATCTAGAATATAAGATGAAATCTAAACTCATATTTATTTGTTGGCTTTAAACTTTATATTACAGAAACAACTGATCAACTGATCAAATATGCTTTCATGAAGATACGATAATTAATATCGATGTCCCATATAGTGTGGTATGCACATATATCGAAGTTACATTGTAACCAGAGTAACATTAAATACGGAAGCAGCAACTCTCTGTTTCTGCCCGAAATACATAAATAGTGCACTGACACTTTAATATAAACAGCGCAGTTCAAGTGCACTGCAATATGATGTCACCTGAACAGCAGCCGGCACATCAAAAGCCGCGTCAGCATAAACGCCGGCCACTGACCGTTGTCTGTGCATAACACAAGCTCCTCTATATAGTACATATATATATATATTTGTATATTAAATAATACTTATGTATAATAAGCAGCGCTGCCGCCACTTCTTCAACGAAGCAGCGACTTAGCAGCGTCTCAAATAGTTTACTTATGTTTAAGAGCAAATGTAACAATTCAATTGATAAATAAACGTCCACTGGAGCGAACCTTCGCTCGTGGTAAAAAACAAACACGGATCAATTCATATTATTCAATACAATAGTTAAAAACATCGGTATCATCGTAAGAAGTGAAAGCGTAAGTGAAAACGGCAAAAAGTGTTTTTTCCCAAAATAATGTTTAAAGTGGTTTTGAGCAATAATGACGAGCACTTGAGTATGCCTTTGATTGCGAGTTTGAGTGTGAGTGTAAATGTGAGTGTGAATGCGAGTGCGGTACGTGTGAATGCAAAAGCGTGCTAGTTAAAGCTCCTTATCATATCACTGGAAGACGCTCGTTCGGGTAGATCGACAACGTTCCGTGAATATTTTTTTCAGTCAGTTTATTTGTATATTTGAAAATGGTGTCCAGTGTAAGGAATCTGATGTGTCTAACCATTCTGGCAGTCTTGGTCAGCACGGGTAAGAAAGATCTTGGAAAGTACATTCAACATTTCACTAAATATCAAAATTCTGCTTATAGGCTATCCATCCGTTGCTTTATGGGTCTCACGCCATTAAGTTCTAAGGGCGTCCAGAATCTTAAGGAAAGTGTTTTGATTGACTGCAGTAGCGTTGAACCTACTTTTTCCCCTAGTCAAGACTCCTTAGCTCTCAATGCCTCAGGCTGTATGAAGCTAAGTCTAGAAATTCGTAAGTTTGAAGAACCCACTCAATTGAATGATGGATGATCTCAAATTAATTAATATTATTAAATCAACACATATTTGAATATAGTCGCTTAGCAATTGGTCTATTTGAAAATATACATATATATTTATATATATGTATTCTTATTATGTATAATCTTTAATCAAAACACCAAACATATACATATATGGGTAATTCTCTGACGTATGTCGCGTGCGACCATCTTTTCAGTGAAAAAAAAAACATACCCTGAAACAATTTTAAAAATAAATAATATGAATGGTTTTAGAATTTTCTTTCTGTTTTGTTTTCTGTTCTGATAATTCTAAAAATGAACGAATTTATATATTTTTTCGTAAAACAAAACAAGTTCCTAAAATCAATCTTTGCTCTAAAAGTAGTGCTAATCCAAACCTTAATTTTAAAATTGTTTTAGTTTAGGTTTTTTTTTTAAGTGCAAAGATGGTCGCACGCGACATCTGCCAGAGAATTACTCATACATTATTTTTTCCATAATTGACATCCACTAAATATGCTCATAATTGAGTTGTTCATGAATGTTTCAACTTGTTACTTGCCATATCATATTTGTTTTTGTACAGTGAATATTTTCATATAACACTTAATTTTATTTGCTGACATTCCATAAGATTTAATAGTGTAAATAAAATGAAAATAATATAAAGCGGCATAATATTAATGTACTTTATGAACAGCAATCACATAAATTTTCATTTTGCAAATACATTGCGTAGATTCGTATTCGATGTAAGTTAATTAACAGCTTTATTTCGCAGTACCCGGTTATCAGCAAATTATACGTGGTTGTTACTTTGGCGATGTCAGCAACAAGCAGGGATGCCAGTTGTATCTAAGTCAGAACGGGGTCGAAGGAGTCGACTGCGATGTCTGCACTAAGGATGGCTGCAATGGATCGACCTCCCTGGCTCCCATTGCTGGTGCAATAATCCTGTTTTTTGGTGTGGCTCGTTTGTTGGCTTAGATAATAATAGTGAAAATATATTTTCCTCATTTCTTATATAATTTTTATCTATTAAAAAGATAAATATTCAAGAACTCACTAAAATGGTTTGTTGTATTTTACTCAAGCTTATTAATAACTGAGTTGACCACTGTATGACTTTTCTGTAAAGACATAATCATTAATTTCCTCAATATTTTTGCTGACCTAACTGAACTTCACTATCGCCGGACTTCAATAGCTTTTTGAGCTTTATGAGAGTGCCTAATGGCTGTGCAAAACAAAATGTACTGTTCTGATTCTGATACTGATTTTGATACTGATTCTGATTTCCCCAAGTGCTCAATGACGTGGTCCCTTGTCGCATTAGGCATTAACAAGCGCTGATAATTGTTATGGAATTTCTTCTCTTGCTATATCCGCTACCCATAGGGTAGAAGTGTATTATAGCTTAGTGCCCGTAGGAAATGTGTGTAATAGGCATAATATATCACATACATACAGTGTCAATATTTAATTTTAATTTTTTTCGTATGAAAATATCACAATGTAGTTTTGACAAATCACATATGGGCTTTAGTATGCGTAACACACGATTCTAAAAACAGGAAAGCGTGTGCAATATGGAGCGAACTAATAAAAACTCTGAAGCCATCAAGATCGCTAGCAGTCGCTTGTTCGTATAGATCGACAAAGGTTCGTGAATTATTTTCTCAGTCGAAGCATTCCCGTTTTGTGTATTCCAAAAATGGTGTCCAGTGTAAGGAATCTGTTGTGTCTAACCATTCTGACAGTCTTGGCCAGCACGGGTACGATATATCTCGGAAAGTGCATTCATCGTTTTACTGAATATTAAACTTTTGCTTATAGGCTATGCCATCCATTGCTATAGGTGCCACACGTTTAAGAATCCCAATGCCTGCAAGAGAGATCCGAGTAAATTGATAGACTGCAGTACCATTACACCTCCTGATCACCTTAGCGAACTTATTAAAGTTGGCAAAGCCACAGGCTGTATGAAGTTACATTATGATTCACGTAAGTCTTAAGAACTCATCTTAATTGCACAAACAGTTATCTAAATTATTACTATTAAAATAACCATATCAATAATATATCAATACTCTGCTAAGGACTCACCTCTACTCATAATAGCTAAAAAATTAAGTAATGACAGCCTCCTTAGACATTAAATACGCTTCAGCCTCCCACTCCAAAGATTCTTCGTGGGCATTTAAACACTTTCTGGGCATAATAAACACAGACATCTCTTACCGTCCAACCCAACAAACCACCGACATAATCATTAAAAAACACTTTGCTAATATCAAAGCAAGTCTACCCAACTATACATTTATATACTTGTACACAGACGGATGCAAAACTCTTCATTCAACTTCTTTCGCAGTTACTACAGAAGACCTAATAATAATAAATTAATTAATTAATTCATTGCTATCTATAAAGCTAATCAAATCTTTTAGCTTAAACAATACACCAATAACTTTAGAAATTTTCTTACGTGCTAAATTCTTTCGAAATCAATTCCCACTCTCTTTTCTGTCCTACACATCTTTCTCCAAGAATTCGAACATCCTTGATTTCCTGAAACCTAATAAAGGCATATAATATAATTATCATAGTAACTCAAACTTTTATATTTAAATGACCCCTAAATATTATATTAAGAAATCTTTTGTAAATAATTTAAGCACATATCTATATATATATATATATATATATATACATTCATTTTGACTAATTGCCATTCATTCGCCCATATCAATTTTATTTGAGATATTTAATGTGATTAACTTAATTAAATTAACATAAAGTAAGTACTAACGTACTTTATGTGCCAACAGCTTTACGTTCTGAACAGTATTCACATAAATTTTTTATTTTCAATTAAGTGATACGTCAAGGAACTGGATATGACTGCTACTTTGGCGATGTAAGCAACAAACAGGGCTGCAAGTTGCCCACATTATTGAGGTTGTTAGGTTCCACTTTGGCCTGCGATGTGTGCACCGAGGATGGCTGCAATGGATCCGGTTCCTTGGCTCCCATTGCTGGAGCAATAATTCTTTTCTTAGGTGTAGTCCATTTGTTTGCTTAAAAGTTTGTCTCTGTAATAAATGTACACATTCATCAAATATAAATAAGTTGAAAGAATCCTTAAAATCATGATTTATTCTGTTTCTACTTATTAAAACAGCTTAAGTACCAAATTCAAAAGCAATTTATAAATTTGAATAATAAATTTACAAAGTTCAAGTTTCGTTTAAACTGAACTACAAATTTTGAAAGTCTCAAGACTTCTTTGTTGTTTAGCTTTAAATGTTAGACCTTTATTAAAGCTCCAGCTCATGCATGTTTATAAAAGTAGGCATAGAGTGTCAAAGCTTTGTGCCGGCGTTTGTCATATTCTTCCAAATGTATGTGCTATAAATTCTATCTAGAATATAAGATACAATCTAAACTCATATTTATTAGTTGGTTTTCAAATTTACAATAATTATAGTAATATCAATGTGCTGTATAAAAACATCGGTATCATTGTAAGAAATGAAAACGTAAATAAACAAAAATTTTCTAACATCTCCCAAAATAATGTTCAAATTGGTTTTGATTCTAATCTCAGTCAAGCGAATTGAAAACAAAAACAAAACAACAAGTAGAATGCACTCAACAAGGATGAACAATAATGTCGAGCTTTTGAGTATGGCTTTGAGTGCGAGTATGAGTGTGAGTGTGAATACGAGTGCGATCCGTATGAATGAACAAGCAAGCTGATGAAAACTCTTAAATCTTCAGATCGCTGGCAGTTGCTCGTTCGTGTAGATCGACAACGTTCCGTGAATATTTTTCTCAGTCACTAAATTTGTATATTCGAAAATGGTGTTCAGTGTAAGGAATCTGTTGTGTCTAACCATTCTGGCAGTCTTGGCCAGCACGGGTATGAAAGATCTCGGAAAGTGCATTCAACATTATGCTGAATATCTGAATTTTGTTAATAGGCTATGCTATCCATTGCTATAACTCGACTTTCAATGGCAATTTCGGGGCGAACTTTGAGGCTAATGCGAATAATTTAATAGACTGCAATAGCATTGATTATTTTTTGGAATTTTGAAATGCCACAGTCTGCTTGGAGCTGACTGTACAACCCCGTAAGTTTTAACACAAACTAATATTTTAATTACTTATGAAGTTTAAGCCACCGCCTTTCAACTTGAGCCGAATTTTTGGAGATTTGTGTTTTGATTAAAGATCCATTTTCGATGTGCAAATATATAACGAATTTTTTGTCCGCATAGTTAATTACATAAAATTGAAATTGCAAATATGTAACATACATTGTTTTATTCTCAAATTAGCGATTCGATATCGATGTAAGTTAATTATCATCTTTTTTTAGTTCATTTTGCAGAGTCTGTGATTGTGCGTAGCTGTTACTTTGGCAACGAGCAGGGTATGTAGTGCACCAAAACCTTATCAGGCTTTAGAAGACACTGATTGTCCGTGATCGAGCTTGGTAGGTTGCGTATTCTTGCTATGCTCGGTTCTAGCTCGTCGGATTGGTCGGGGTTCTTCATGCAAATAGTTAATACGCAAACGGAATGTACAATAATATACACAAAAAAGAAGCTTAATAGAAAATAAAATGCAGAACAAAAGAGATTTCGCGCCGACACACGCTTCAGTGGAGTTTCCTTCTAAGAATTACCTAGTAGAGGAATCTAAATGTTCAGTTCCTCATCTCTACCCTCCCGACCATGGTAACTTTCGATTTTTTTTTTATTAGTTACCCCTACTTTAATTCATATTTAAGTTTTCTATATATTCGACATCTTCCCTTCGTTTACTCGACAGACCATATTAACCAAAATTAGCAAAACATTATTATTTATATATATTTCATTAATCACTTCATGTGAATTTTTAATTATAAAAGAATTCATGATACTCCGTTTGTTATATACATATGTGATTACCAATATTTACAAAATTAATTCAAGTCTGAGACGTACTCGGGATAATTTCATTCGATTAATAATTAGACACATTTATAAAAATCATTTGTATCATTAAGGTTACCTTTTGTAACTTCTACTTTGTTTAAGTTAACTTACTCAGATGTCGTTTTCTTACGGTCGTGGTACCATGTCGAAGATGAGTGACGATGATAATGTTGTGTTGATAATGTACTACATGAGAAAATATACAGATAATTAATATAAATGTACCAGAAATTAGAACTATTTCATTTTGTTGTATCCACGAGTATGCCTCAACAATTTTCCATCAGAATTATTAATTTTATGTTTACAAATTTAATACAAATAACTAGAAGACACAGACGATGTAATTCGTGTCACATCTCAGCAAATCATAGCAGCAATGAGAAATGATTGATACAAAAAAATGAACTTATTGTTGTTGCATTGTGGATTCTGGTACTTGTGTCGCACTATACACTACTCATCCAGTGTATTCTTGGTCTTCAGGCGAATGTACCTGTATGTGCTCCGTTAATATTAAACCAAACTAGGCCGTGATCTTGGGTGTATGTCGGGGACAAACCAAATTTGTGCACCCAATATATAGTTGTTCGCTAGGGTCACACGGCGCTCTATAGTTGTAATAGAGGACCATTAGTGACCCACAGAGGCTACCATCCACCAGTGCCGAACTCGATGAGCCGAATTTCTGGGGACTCTACGCCTGTATTGGAGAGATATGTATGGTTATAAACTACACTCACAATTATTTCCACTTCATACCTGTATTAATTAACGAATTTTGCACTGCACTATATATGTATATATATATATTTGTATATACACGTCTATTCTCACATATATTTTCGCTTGGGGTTGATCTGGTATTTTCCTCTGCCAGATTATATAATCTGCAGAATCACGTGGGATTATAAAATTCGGTGGCCGAGAGACATGGAATTTGGTAGATTAACGTGAGCACCTGCCATGTTGGCTCTATCTCACGACGATTCAATTTAAGCGTCGAATCAGCGCCCCCCATGGAGCAATTCACGGGTACACATTGAAGAGCCAACTGTTTGGGTTGGCTCAACCTCCTGTGTGAGGAGCGAGGCCCATCTAAAACCTCTTCCGATCTATGGTATCACGGCAACCGGTTGTATTACGCAACTCCACGTCGAGCACTCCACTCTATCCGCATTTGGATGGTAAACCACAGCCACCACGATACTCCCGAAAGGGCCGCAACCAAATACCAGGACGGACATATGTCCGCGGGCACCTGGTTCCCGTGGTACCAGAAAAACCTCCGGTCAGGTTTCGTACCACAAAGGTACTACCAATTTTAACTCCAAACAGTTACGGGTTGGTGGCCCAGG
Organism: Drosophila sulfurigaster albostrigata; assembly: GCF_023558435.1. Lineage (NCBI taxonomy): Eukaryota > Metazoa > Arthropoda > Insecta > Diptera > Drosophilidae > Drosophila > Drosophila sulfurigaster. The sequence goes on from NC_084881.1 coordinate 25,249,486, forward strand.
TGGACACATCAAACATACAACATACATACGCTCCGATTCATTGCAACCCCACATTCATACATCCCGATTCACGCCTGCCTACCTAGCATTCCCATTCCCCTCATGCATACATTATTCTCACAATCATTCATTCCTGCCTCCAGGAACGCTCATCCGCCGTCTCGCAAATACAATGCGGGCAAACTCATTCAAATTACCTACACAAGTACTAGTGGAGAGTGATTGACTTACGTCAAACCCACCACCAGTCTGCCTAATCCCTAGCTCATCCATCACACGTATATCGCTATACAGTGGGCATTCACACAACACATGCATGGCAGTCTCCGCTGCCAAACCGCAGCGGCATTCCGGACTATCGCACAGGCTTCTCGGATGCAAGAATGCATTGAGAGAACCATGGCCAGTCAACAAGAATCCGAGACTCAGATTAAATCTGAAGTCTGGACGGTCTGCAGTGAACTTGACATCACGAATAAATTCGCGAGTCACCCGCCCATTCACACTTGCATCCCATCTGACCTGCCAGTCAGACAGAACACACTCTTTCAATAACTTCTTACAGCTATCCACTGCTAAGCTATTTACGTCCCTATCAAATAACCACTCATCCCGCAGCAATGGCAGCCGCCTCTTAATCTTGAACATCAAGGCTCTACGCCTGACTTCCAAGTCAAGAGGGGCTGCACCAAGCAATACCTGCAAAGCTTCCGTAGAAACAGTGCGGCACACAGGCAGACAACCTAAAAGAATCACACGCTGGCAAGCCAGCACTTTCTTTCTGCCCACAACAGTCTTTGCTGCCTCATACCACACAGACGACCCATATGCTGCACATGCAACAAATAGGCCGCTGTATATGGTACGCACAGCTCGTCTGCTAAGGCCCCAATCACTCCGCAAAATGCGACGCACCTGCCCAACCACACTAAACAACCGCGCCCTGAGACCGGTGAGATGCGGCATAAAGCACATCCCCTCACCGAAAGTAATGGGTGGCCGAGAGACAATAATACTTCTGCTTTGTCTAATTGCTTTTTCTCTTCTGCTAAGCTCGCTTCACTTCGACTGTACTCCACTGCACCGCATGGTAAGCCGAGCTTTTGCAAGAGCTTTTCGAAGACAGTGATAAGCAAAATGCAGATAGTGAGATGACTAAGATAGGGTGCGTCAATATTTAGAATACCAAAAAAAAAAAAAAAAAAGTTGGGAAATTCGGAACTTCTTTTATTACAATATATCTTTCGCTCACTACAAGTTGACAATGCTACAGGCTGCATGCAACAGACTGTGGAAATCCTTAAGTTTTAGGACCCATCTTAAGTGCACAATCCGTGGTCTAATGTAAATTATTATTTTTAACCAGCCGCTTTCTTTAATCTAGCCACATAGAAGCTTGAGTCATATTTTTTGAGATTTGTGTTTTGTTTAAAGAGACAATTGTGCTATGGGGCTGTCCATATATTACGTAATCACTTAGGGGGTGGGAGGGGGTCAAGGAAATGATTATGTTTGATTACATGGGGAGGGAGGGTTCTTGGACAATGATTACGTAATCATTTTATAAAAATTTTGTTGTCAAAAGTATTTATTCAAAAAATTGGTTTAGCGCCGATTAATCTGTCGCTAAGTACCGAATGCAATAATTCATATAAATGTAGCTGTAAGCTTCGATTGGAAATCAAAGAAACCCTTTTACCGTGTGGCTGGACGGCGATAGGGAGAATGCCTAGTAATTCAGTCATACGAAGGATGTGAAGACCTCGAATGGCTTGACGAGGACTATGTAGACGTCGAAGACTAAGATGATACCTGCGGATATAAAGAGATTTTGACAAGCCAACTTCCAATAATAAAAAAATATTAAAGATTGGCTGGAATCTTCTTTTGAAAATACAGATTAAAAGAACAAATTTTCATATTTTTCTTTTTATTGTGATTACGTAATCATTGTTAGGGGGAGGGTGTTCATCAATTGATTACTTTTGATTACCAGGTGGGGAGGGGGTCAAAAATCACAGAAAACGTGATTACGTAATATATGGACAGCCCCCTATGTTCAAATATTTATTTATATACAATTTTCTAGTTGACATCCATTAAATATGTTAATGATTGTATAGTTCATGCAAGTTTCGACGTGCTGTGGTACTTGCCTTTTAATTTAGAATTTTAAAGCAAATGACTAATACGATATAATTGTTGTATGGAATTATTCATATGTATAATCAAAATAATTATAAAACCGTATTTAATTTTCTGTTTAAGTTACTGAACAGAACATTAATTTTAATTTGCATATACATATATGTTACATTTGTTATATGTAGATAATGCAAAATTGGGTTTTGTCAAGTTATTTCGTGTCCTTTGAGTTCAAATTAGCGAAACACTTCCGATGTAAATTAATTAACAGTTTTCTTTAGAATTCGTTTCAGAGCCCAGTTTTCAGTTAATTGAGCGATCCTGTTATTTTGGCAATGTGAGCAACAAGCAAGGATGCCAGTTGTTTGCAGCCCTGGACGAGGCCAAGATATTGACTTGCGATATCTGTACCAAGGATGGCTGCAATGGCTCCGCCTCAATGGCTCCCTTTGCTGGTGTAATAATCCTGTTCTTAGGTGTGGCTCGTTGGTTGGCTTAAGAGTTGCATTGAAGTTTCTCTCGTCTTCTTCTCTGTAATAAACGTACGCGTCATTCCTCAAATATTCTTAAATTAAAGGAATCCTTTTTACATTATTGAGTTTTATTTTAAAATATTGATTTATACTATTTAATAGGAAACACTAATGTAATATCTAAACTCATATTTATATGTTGTTCTTTCAATTTTTATAAAGAATACAATGGCACGATCACTTATTTAATTTAAATTAATTACACTGTTATTATTACGTTTCATCCAAAAGTTTATTTACCTGATCCTATACTCTCGTAAAAAACATTTTATCAATTGATTTCTTTGAAGATACGATATTTTACATCAATGCCCCACATTAAAACACAAAATAAAACAGATTTTAAAAATGAATACCCATGAGATTTTACACACATAAAAATTCCATTTTGTTTTATTCTTTTGTATAAAAAAGTTCTTGCGATCGGCCTCATCGAATGAAATGATAACGCAAGTAAATAGGGCAACGTAGTTTTGACAAAATCACACTTAGGCTAGATTCTAAACTCAGCAAAGTGCGATGCGTGTGTATGAACAAGCGAGCCACTCGTTCGTGTAGATCGACAACGTTCCGTGAATATTTTTCTCAGTCGCAACATTTGTATGTATATTCGAAAAGGGTGTTCAGTGTAAGGAATCTGTTGTGTCTAGTCATTCTGACAGTTTTGCTCAGCACGGGTAAGAAAGATCTCGGAAAGTGCATTCAACATTTCATTGAATATCTGAATATTACTTATAGGCTATGCCATCAATTGCTATGATTGCAACACCATATTACATTCCCAGTGCGGCCAGAATTTTAAGGCTAATGAGAGTTATTTGGCTGAATGCAGTAACGTTGCACCTTATCCTCACCTTAGCCAAGATGTCAAAGTTGGCAATGCTACAGGCTGCATGAAGTACACTGTGGAAATCTGTAAGTTTAAAGACCCCATCTTAATTGCACAATTCGTGGATTCATATAAATTATTATAATTGAACCATCCAATATTTAAATTACTTGTTGACTGCGGCTTATCAACTTGAGTCGTATTTTTAGAAATGTGTGTTTTGATTAAAGATCCAACTGTACGTGTAAATATATTTATTTATTATTTATTTTGAATAATTTCCTATAAAAATAATTTTTTTGTGCTGCTATTCCGCAACATTTAATAAAGTAAAGTATTAAAATAATATATAACAGCATAATATATTATGCCTATATATATATACATACAGTGCCAATAATTGATTTTAATTTTTTTCGTATAAAAATATCACAATGTGGTTTTGACAAAATCATATATGGGCTTTAGTATGCGTAACACACGATTCTAAAAACAGGAAAGCGTGTGCAATATGGAGCGAACTAATAAATACTCTGAAGCCATCAAGATCGCTAGCAGTCGCTTGTTCGTATAGATCGACAAAGGTTCGTGAATTATTTTTTCAGTCGAAGCATTCCCATTTTGTGTATTCCAAAAATGGTGTCCTTTGTAAGGAATCTGTTGTGTCTAACCATTCTGACAGTCTTGGCCAGCACGGGTACGATATATCTCGGAAAGTGCATTCATCGTTTTACTGAATATTAAACTTTTGCTTATAGGCTTTGCCATCCATTGCTATAGGTGCGACACGTTTGAGAATCCCAACTGCAAGGGAAATCAGTCCGAATTGATGGACTGCAGTACCGTTACACCTCCTGATCACCTTAGCAAACTTTTTAAAGTTGGAAAAGCAACAGGCTGTATGAAGTTACATTATGATTCACGTAAGTCTTAAGAACTCATCTTAATTGCACAAACAGTTATCTAAATTATTATTATTAAAATAACCATATCAAAAATATATACTCTGCTAAGGAGTCACCTCTACTCATAAAAGCTAAAAAATTAAACAATAAACCATTTCAATTAACAAAGATCGGTATGGTAATGACAGCCTCCTTAGACATTAAATTCGCTCCAGCCTCCCACAACCACTCCAAAGATTCTTCGTGGGCATTTAAACACTTCCTGGGCATAATAAACACAGACCAACCTAACAAACCACCGACATAATCATTAAAAAACACTTTGCTAATATCAAAGCAAGTCTACCCAACTATACATTTATATACACAGACGGATGCAAAACTCTTCATTCAACTTCTTTCGCAGTTACTACAGAATACCTTATAATAATAAATTAATTAATTAATTCATTGCTATCTATAAAGCTAATCAAATCTTTAAGCTTAAACAATACACCAATAACTTTAGAAATTTTCTTACGTGCTAAATTCTTTCGAAATCAATTCCCACTCTCTTTTCTGTCCTATACATCTTTCTCCAAGAATTCGAACATCCTTGATTTCCTGAAACCTAATAAAGGCATATAATATAATTATCATAGTAACTCAAACTTTTATATTTAAATGACCCCTAAATATTATATTAAGAAATCTTTTGTAAATAATTTAAGCACATATCTATATATATATATATATATATATATATATACACATTCATTTTGACTAATTGCCATTCATTCGCCCATATCAATTTTATTTGAGATATTTAATGTGATTAACTTAATTAAATTAATATAAAGTAATACTAACGTACTTTATGTGCCAACAGCTTTACGTTCTGAACAGTATTCACATAAATTTTGTATTTTCAATTAAGCGATACTGGGACGTCAAGGAACTCGATATGAATGCTACTTTGGTGATGTAAGCAACAAACAGGGCTGCGAGTTCCCCACAATAGCGAAGATTTTAGTTTTCACTTTGGCCTGCGATGTGTGCACCGAGGATGGCTGCAATGGATCCGGTTCCTTGGCTCCCATTGCTGGAGCAATAATTCTTTTCTTAGGTGTAGTCCATTTGTTTGCTTAAAAGTTTGTCTCTGTAATAAATGTACACATTCGTCAAATATAAATAAGTTGAAAGAATCCTTAAAATCATGATTTATTCTGTTTCTACTTATTAAAACAGCTTAAGTACCAAATTCAAAAGCAATTTATAAATTTGAATAATTAATTTACAAAGTTCAAGTTTCGTTTAAACTGAACTACAAATTTTTGAACATATTCTCAAGACTTCTTTGTTGTTTAGCTTTAAATGTTAGACCTTTATTAAAGCTCCAGCTCATGCATGTTTATAAAAGTAGGCATAGAGTGTCAAAGCTTTGTGCCGGCGTCTGTCATATTCTTCCAAATGTGTGTGCTATAAATTCTATCTAGAATATAAGATAAAATCTAAACTCATATTTATTAGTTGGTTTTCAAATTTACAATAATTATAGTAATATCAATGTGCTGTATAAAAACATCGGTATCATTGTAAGAAATGAAAACGTAAATAAAACAAAAATTTTCTAACATCTCCCAAAATAATGTTCAAATTGGTTTTGATTCTAATCTCAGCCAAGCGAAATGAAAACAACAACAAAACAACAAGCAGAACGCATTCAACAAGGATGAACAATAATGTCGAGCTTTTGAGTATTGAGTTAGTGTGAATACGAGTGCGATACGTATTAATAAACAAGCAAGCTGATTGAAACTCTTAAGCCATCAGATCGCTCGCAGTCGCTCGTTCGTGTAGATCGACAACGTTCCGTGAATATTTTTCTCAGTCACTAAATTTGTATATTTGAAAATGGTCTCCAATGTAAGGAATCTGTTGTGTCTAACCATTCTGGCAGTCTTGGCTAGCACAGGTATGAAAGATCTCGAAAAGTGCATTCAACATTTCACTGAATATCTGAATATATTTTATTTATAGGCTATGCTATCCATTGCTATCACTGTGACTCGCTATTCAATTCTAAGTGCGGCCAGGAGTTCGAAGCTGATGCGGGCAATTTGTTTGACTGCAGTCGCGTTACTCTTCCTCGCTATCTCTCCCAATATTTCCAAGTTCGCAATGCCACAGGCTGCATGAAGAAGGTTCTGGAACGTTGTAAGTTTTAAATAAACATTTTAATTGCACGATCCGTGATCTCATAAGCCGCTTAGCAACTTGAATTGGATTTTCAGACATTTTTGTTGCGATTTAAGAGATTATTGTTCTATGCGCAAATATATATTTACTATAAAGTTAAAATGACGACACTTTGTCTTATCTTAAATTAGCGATTCGCGAACGATGAAAGTGAATTAACAGTTTTATTTTGTTTCACTTCGCAGTGCCCGGTGATCAACTAATTATACGTAGCTGTTACTTTGGCGATGTGAACAACAAGGAAGGATGCCAATCGGATAAGGCTCTGCCCCCTGTCAAGGTGTTGGCTTGCGATATCTGCACCAAGGATAACTGCAATGGTTCCGGCTAGTTTGATCCCATTGAGGGTGCAATAATCCTGTTCTTTGGTATGATCCATTTATTGGGTTAAGAGTTTCCTAAAAGTTTCTCACATCTTCTCTTCTCAAATATTCATAAATTAAAGAAATCCTTTCTATATATATTATTGCGTCATAATTTAAAATGTATTCTTGATCAGCGTCAACAACCGAGGCGATCTAGCCATGTCCGTCTGTCTTTCTATGAGTCTGTCCGTATGAACACCTATTCGAATGACAAGCGTAATTTTAAAGCTAGAAAAGCTAGAAAGCGAATTTTTGGTATATACAATAATAACTAAAGTTGTTGTAAAATTTCGTTGCGATCAGATGGTATTAAAGAAATACTTTTGTATGGGCAAAAACGCCTACTTACTAGAAGTCTTAGTTGCTTTGGCTGACAATCTGGTTGGCAATATGGTATATTTTAAATGTGTAACCATATCAATATACCCATCGATTTTCATATTTTTTGTAGTTTTTTGTGGTATATTATTTCGGTACATTTTGAGAATAATAACGCAATATTTTGCTTTGATTCAAAATAGGTAGCGGGTATCTCACAGTCGAGCACACTCGACTGTAGCTTTCTTACTTGTTTTGAATAAAATTTGTTTTTTTCTTCTTTTGAAATGCGATAACACTAAATATAGAATCCCACACAAAATTAATTTGATTAGCAATAAATTTATGAACTTGTTATTTATTTGTATGAGGAATACGCCACTTATGGCCAAGCGCCCTCAAACCTTACGCAAACGTGATAAAATATAAAAACCCAACATAAAATTTGAATGCGGCGAAAGGCGTCAGACACACACACAAAATGTATCTCTACTTGCGCTTCATCTTTGTAATCCAAATATTTATAGGCCAAAAAAATACTTTCTTGATTTATAAATTAAAAAATAAACTTACAAAATTAAAGTCTCTTTCAAAATGAACTACAAATATTTGCAAAATATTTGCAAAAATTTTTTTGGTTTTTTAAAGCGTTTAATGTTAATCTTTAATATAAGTTTTATAATCATTGATAGCAAAAACTGTCTTTATCTGTGGTGTCATAATGAAAGCTTCCGCTTTTCTAAAACTCGACCACAACATGACATTAAGACGCACACAATTTGTTACGCTGCTTGTCGAAGCAAAACTAAAAAATTATCACAGCCGTAAAGTATGCAATTTTTGTCATATGCATACTTTATTTCATTTTATTGAATGATTTGTACATATACATATGTAGTTGTGATATTTAATTTATACTATTTAGCTATGCGAGATTCAGAAAGTTGTACTACATGTTTTATCCTGCTTGCTATAAGTGGGAGATATCTTTGTCCGTGGTTGGGTTGTGAAAGCTTGAAAAAGCGCCATCTATTGGTCAATCGTGGAACTGACAAATTAAAAAGCTTAGATTGCACTTGAAAAGCTGATCGCTTTAAGACAAGCATAAAATGAATAAGCGATAGCCTCTTTGAGTAGGAATAAATGTCATAAAGATTTTCGGAAATATTTTTTTTGCTGGCAATCGGGATGTTGGCAGATTATGTGGTTAACCTTTAGTGGAAAAATTTATATGTGAAAAAAAGATAAATAAAGCTAAAAACTCAGTGAACGGGTTACTCACTGATAGTTTGAATGCAAAGATAGACCAACATTATCGTTATTATACCCATTTGTTAATCCTCTTTCACAAAAAAAAGTGCACCTAACCTTGTTCACTAAGGCTGTCTGTTCACCACAGGAGAACCACATTGATTTTGTAAAGTGCCGTTTTCTATATTAAGGTAAATATCTGTTTTGAGTATTTTTAGTTATTTATTTTGTGAACAGATTGGGCAACTCGCTAAGAATCTAGAAAAATACCTAATAAATTATCTAATTAATTACATAGTAATTACCTAGATTCATTATAATGCACATACAAACGTATTAAACGTGTAAACGTTATTCAAATGTTAAGTAGGCCCTAGTAAGTAGGCGTTTTTGCCCATACAAAAGTATTTCTTTAATAATTTCCACAATTTTTATCTGATCGCAACCAAATTCAGGAATCATAACTACTATAGGTTTTATTATATTTACCAAAATTCACAACCTTAGCTTTAAAATTACGCTTGTTATTTGAAACAAACTTGATCTACGTACAAACATAACAAATGCTGTCGACAAAAAATTATAGCTCTATCTCTTATAGTCTCTGAGATCTAGGTGTTCATACGGACAGACGGACATGGCTATATCGTCTCGGTTGTTGACACTGATCAAGAATATATATACTTCATAGGGTCGGAGATGCCTCCTTCTACCTGTTACATACATTTTCTGCCGGCACAAAGTTATAATATCCTTCTACCCTGGTAGGTGTAGAAAAATTGGCAAAATTTTAGAAAATCCGCCGTATCTTGGTCATTTGAAAGACAAGTTACAAGGACTTTTTTGTTCAGAGAAAATATCTTATATCTCGGCTATATCCTGTCCGATCCTTGCCGGACTAGTGTCAATCGAAGTTTCTTGGCAAGGACTATTATCCAGCCAAATTTCATCCCAATCGTCCTTGCGGTTCTCTAGATATCCTGGAATTTGCGATTTCGGGCGATTTTCTTCGGCCCCCGGACTGGAAAATTACAAGTGTTGGATCCTTAGATGACCCCATACTTTTTTGATGCCGATCGATAGAGTTCGTCCTTGTGATCCTGGCAATACACCTCCTTTGAAAATGTGCAAGGATATGACCGAGATATAGCTTGTTTTCGAAAAAGGCCATTCGTTTTTTAGCCATAGCTCTGCCAAATCCTTAAGGATCTAGCAAGGATGCACATTTTTGTAATCACAACAAACAGGACTATCGATTGACATTCAAAGATTTTAAGGATAATACCAAAAAATGCACTTGCAATTTTTTTAAGGGGTGGGTGTAGAAAAATTGGCAAAATATCAGAAAATCCGCCGTATCTCGGCTATTTGAAGGACGATCGGGATGTCCTTTGGCAGAAGGATAGCTCTTTTAAACACAAACCGATTGACATACCAAAAAGGACGAATGTCCTGTAAGCAACAAAGTTACAAGGACTTTTTTGTTTAGAGAAAATATCTTATATCTCGGCCATATCCTGTCCGATCCTTACCGGACTAGTGTCAATCGAAGTTTCTTGGCAAGGACTATTGTCCTGCCAAATTTCATCCCAATCGTCCTTGCGGTTCTCTAGATATCCTAGAATTTGTGACTATTTTAATAATAAACTTTCAATTTGTACTACAACTATTTTCAAATTAAACTTTTTTTTTTTTTTAAGCCTTAAACATAAGCTTCATAATCATTAAAAGAAAAATTTGTCTTTGCCTGTGAGTTCCCGCTCACTCTACTACCAACACGCAACATGACAATAACACACATACCCAAACACTGCGTGTTTATCGAGTTTGTTGTGTTCTTTAATAACTTTATTGCTATTATTAAAAGTGGTTAGCTGCCGGCGTTTGCAATCTGCATCCATATGTATGTGTTTTAAATTCTATATAGAATGCAAGTCAAAATCTAAACTCATATTTATATGTTTTATATATATTTTTTTCTTTAAATTTTTAAAAATAAAACAATGCTTTGAATATTTCCAAGATTAATTAATTAAATTATTATCTCAATTACGTAAATTATTTATCATATATTGTTTTTATTGTATGTCCAAAAGTCTATTTACTTAACCGCATCGCCTAGTATAAAAAAACTATATTAACTGATGAAATATGCTTTCATCAAAGATACGATATTGAATATCATTGTCCCATAAAAAGGCACAAAAACAAACTAAAACTAGTTTTTATTATACATTTTTGAAGTGATATAACTCGAATACCAATGAGAGTTTACACCATATGACATACATCAATATATAATATTATCTTTTTCTTTTGTATAAAAGAAACAATAATAATCTGTGTAAGTTATTACATTATTGCTTTTATTATTTTGGGATCGGTTTCACCGTACGAAATGAAAACGTAAGTGAGTAAAACAAAAAGTGTCTGACATCACCCAAAATAATGTTCAAAGTGGTTTTGATAAATCAGATATTTATGTATTCATGGGTGCTTGTGTGCCAAACAGAAGATTCTAAACTCAGGAAAGCGAATTTAAAACAAAAACAACACACAAGCGGGTCGCACTCAAAACCTGAAGAACAATAATGATGACTCATGAGCATGCCTTTGAGTGATATTTTGAGTGCAAATGTGAGTGTACATATGATTGTGAATACGAGTGCGATACGTGTCGATGAACAAGCAAGCTGATTGAAACTCTTAAGCCATCAGATCGCTCGCAGTCGCTCGTTCGTGTAGATCGACAACGTTCCGTGAATATTTTTCTCAGTCACTAAATTTGTATATTCGAAAATGGTGTTCAGTGTAAGGAATCTGTTGTGTCTAACCATTCTGGCAGTCTTGGTCAGCACGGGTATGAAAGATCTCGAAAAGTGCATTCAACATTTTGCTGAATATCTGAATTTTGTTAATAGGCTATGCTATCCATTGCTACAACTGTGACTCGCTATTCAATTCTAAGTGCGGCCAGAAGTTCGAAGCTGAAGCGGGCAATTTGTTTGACTGCAGTCGCGTTACTCCTCCTCGCCATCTCTCCCAATATTTCCAAGTTCGCAATGCCACAGGCTGCATGAAGAAGGTTCTGGAAGGTTGTAAGTTTTAAATACACATCTTAATTGCACGATTGCCGTGATCTCATAAATTAGCTTAATTCAATTTCATAGCAGTCATAAATGTGTGTGGGAGTTGGTAATTAACCAACAAATATTTTAATTATATTTTAACTATGTCTCGCCGCTTAGCAACTTGAGTTGGATTTTTAGATATTTTTGTTGCGATTAAAGAGACAATTGTTTTATGCGCAAATATATATTTACTATACAGTTAAACCCATTCATTTTGTCAAGTTGACATCGACGGAATATGTTAATAATTGTGTTGTTCATGCAAGTTTAAACTTGCCACTTGCCTTTTTATTTTGCATTTTAAGGCAATTATCGCATTTGTGTTCTTAGAATGAATAATTTCAAATGACTGATGCGAGACAATTGTTGTATGGAATTATAATACTTAATTTCATTTTCCGCCATTTAATGGGATTTATTTCTGATTGTGACAGGAACTCACAGAATATTGTATTTATGTTTGAAACGAACGTGACTGAAATTATGTTTTTATTTTGAATATATAGTAAAACTTTGGAGTAGTTCACATAGTTCGTAGCACGCATAATTTTCACACAATTTTCAATTAGTGTCATTCAATACATGTTTAATTTATGAGTGTAACGACCGCTCCCATCCATTTTAAGCACCCAGTAATTGTGTCTAATTGGGTTAACAATTGAAAACAATATGCTTTAGAGTTGTAAGATGAGTTAGGCGGGGATGACTCAGTATCAATTAAGCAGCTGTCAGTTTGTAATCCACAAATAAGTCACGGCTATTTTTATTGTTATTACTTTTTACTTTATGGCTGGGGTATTGCTAACCTACGTGGGACTAAGCCGTAATTAAAATAATATAAAACTGCGCAGTACTAACGTTTCTTATGTGAGAATTGTGCTACTGAGTTCATTTACATATTATACCTATATATATATATGATGTAAAACGGGGGTTAGCCTTGAAAACAAAAATCACTCAGTGTTTAAAAATAACAGGCGCTGAGGTAGCATATGTTAGCATCTGTTAGAAAATGCGCTAAGGAATGACGACACTTTGTCTTATCTCAAATTAGCGATTCGCGAACGATGAAAGTTAATTAACAGCTTTATTTTGTTTCACTTTACAGTGCCCGGTCATCAACAAATTATACGTAGCTGTTACTTTGGCGATGTGAACAACAAACAAGGATGCCAACCGGACACAAATCTGCCTTTGGTCAAGGAGTTGGCTTGCGATATCTGCACCAAGGATAACTGCAATGGATCCGGCTCCTTGGCTCCCATTGCCGGTGCAATAATCCTGTTCTTTGGTTTGGCCCGTTTGTTGGCTTAAAAGTGAGATTTTCGCTTCTTCTTCTTCTTCTCCGTAATAAATCAACGTACACACTCCTCAAGTATTCTTCGGTTGAAGAAATTATTTTTAAAATATTGGATCTTAAAATCATAATGTATACTATTTAAAAAGAACTACTCATTAAAGCAGCTGAAGTACCAAATTGAAATTCGATTTCTAAATTTTAAAGTGGGAACGCAAAAAAACAAGTAAAAAAACTACAGTCGAGAGTGATCGACTGTGAGATAACCGCTACCCAATTTGGAAAAAAGTAAAACATTATTCTTAAAATATATCAAAATGATTAAAAATATACCAAATTATATACGTGACATATCGATCAAGTACAAAATATGGCATATTGTCAGCCAAAGACCCCTAATATTCTGTCATACAAAAGTAAATTCGCAACCAAATTTTCAGGAATCATAAATAATGTTGTTATTATTATCAGTACGAAAAACCTCGACTCTCGCTTCAACAATACGCTTGTTATTCGATTTGAAGAATATATATGCTGAAGAATTTATATACTTTATAGGATCGGAGATGCCTCATTAACTGCAGGCACAAAGTTTGCAAACGTGTAGTCTGTACAAAAAATATTTAAAAAATATTCTCCAGACAATTTTGTTTTTATTTTAAAGCGTTTAATGTTAGTTTAGTCCTTTAACATAAGCTTTATAATCATGGAAATGTAAGCGTTCCGAGCGAAAGCTGTTTTTGCCTGTAAGGCCATAATTAAAGCTCCCGCTCACTCTACTAACAAAAAAACAACACAACAATAACACACAAACACACGCATGCATGTTTATCGAGTTAGTTGTGCTCTTTAGCAACTTTGTTAGCTCTCTTTGCTGTTATTAAAAGTGGGCAAAGAGTGCCGAAGCCTTTGTGCCGGCGTCTGCCATCTCCTTCCATATGTGTGAGCTATAAATTCTATCTAGAATATAAGTTGATGTGATTTTACTGTGGTGTGCGTGACGAGCGCCAGAGGAAAATTCATTAAAATAAGACGATTTCGATAGGTGTCTGCGAGAGTTGGCCAGAAAAACACACAGAATACAAAATCGTAGAAGACTGCAGGAACTACGAGTACTAAAAAGAGAAAGAGAGACTCGTCAATGTGGAATTTGGAAACGTTGCGGCATTTTTCAGTATAATTTCGAACGTGGCCGTCGTCTGACAGACGCAGCTGAGGCGTGTACTTTTCTTTTCACTTTTGTTGTTGTATTTTGTAAACAGAAATACACTCGTACTCACCGGAAAATATCATCGACAACAACAACAACAGCATACATAGTACTGCAACACGAGGAACACAAATATCTCTAAAGTGACGACAGAGCGGGGAAAATAAACTACTATAGAAAAATAATGTCATAGGACAGTTGTGTGTTAACAGTTCCGTAACGTGTCGCGTAAGGAGATAACAAAATATAGAAAAATAGAAATTTAAATATTATATGAAAATATGTCAAAGTACGAGTAATTTATAGAAATATATACACAACTGATTCTACATGCCCAGGAACATATGCAAAAGCACTTTTGATTCCGTCGAGTGCTGAGTGAACAAGTTAAAAATACAAAGAACGCATTGCTAAGTAAAATCCATATGAGAATTTTCCATAAACCAACCAAAAGACCAATGCGTCAATTAAATTGAAAACAAAAAGAAACAAAAAACGAGAAAAACGCGTATATTTCCATTAAATTCTATTTATGTATAAATAGTGTGGCAAGTGGTTTGGTTTGCTGTGCTGTGCTGTGCTGTGCTGTTTTGATTTTATTGCTGTTTGCTGTTTGTTGCTTGGTGTTCAGTATTCGATTTGAATTGCTTTGATTTCTCCGCAATACACAACTAAAGAAAACATCAACTGAAATGCAGTATTTACTTTGGTTTGGCGCGCTCGTCACTCTGCTGGCCACAGGTTCGTTGCCATTTTTTGTCCCCTTACTGACAACCCCAAGCCCACATCTATGTGGAGACCTTAAGCCATAAATCTCACGAATATACCTATGTATATACATATATATATATATATATATATATATTTCAATGCCAATAGCTTACGCCATCAGATGCTATTCATGCGAGTCCGTCTACGAGGCGAGTTGCGGTGAGAATTTTCGTATTGAGAATCATTTCAAATACGATTGCGCCTTCATAGCCCCGCCCCGTTTTCTGGAGAACGAGCTGTCCAACAAGAATGCGACGGCATGCCTCAAGCGTGTTTTCCGCGGTAAGTTTGCCACCGTTTACCAATATTTATCCAACGATTGTCACGAGTACTTTTCGCGATGACCTCATTAAGTATACGCCAAAGGTGCCCTGCCCCACATAGGTATTTATGTCGGGAATTAAATTGTGTTAAATTTATAGTTAATAAAAGATTTTGTAATTCAAGAGATGGAAGAGATGTTGTCCGAGTTGTGCGACAAATTTAGACATGCGTCTGAGATGAGCACTTTGCATTTAAAATAAACATTTATGGATTTTCAAGTAGTAGAAGAATCTTCTCAGAATATTTATGTGGGCTACGAGACACAAATTTGTATATTTCAGCTTGAATTTATATTTCATTGTAGTCTTTTTTCTTATATATTGCATTCACTTTTTCTATATAACGTAATCTTTAATAGTTCATATACTCTTGACTCTTTGGCATTGAATAATCAATGGGAAAAGTTCATTATCATACTAACTCAAATGATGCGCAAATAGTTGGGAATATTTACTTAAGTCAATCCCTACTTTTTTTAAAGTAGAACATCAACTGTTTATCTATTAAAATAGTTTTAATATTCTGTGCTCTTTTTCATTAAATATTCAAAGAAAAGGTTGTTTGTTATATCATCCCAAATGCAGCTCAAATAGTTAGAGATACTTATCCAAGTCATGCTTAAATAAAAAGTTAAGAGTTCTTTTAGCTCATCTACTTAGGAATATTTTCCTTTTTTTTTTTTTAATAATTAGCTTCTTTATTTAAGTATCGAACCAGTACAGCAAGAACAAAATAGTACTATAACAACAGAGGTAAAAGAAATGTTTTTGTTTGGGCCAAACCTCATATTAGTTTAAGGTGTTTCTGAGAAGTTTACTATTGGGTGAACGTTTTGGCGAACCCTTGACGCTTCAATCGCCTCAACGGTCTAGCTGGTAGGAGTCTCCTAGCGAGTCTGCTTTTATGAGTTAGCAACCTATCGCTATATCGGCTTGTGTGTCTGCCAATCTGCTCCTCTACAGAATGTGGAAAATTTTCCTAAAGCAAAACTCTATCTTTTTGTTTATGTATTGCATCAACTGTTTATCTTTAAATGTAACTAAAATAGTTCTGACATTCTAGGCTCTTTTGCATTGAATATTCAAAGCGCAGCAGTTAAATGTTAAACCATCTCAAATACAGCTCAAATAGTTAGGAATAATTACTTTCGTCAATCCCTACTTTTTTTAATGTATAGTATCAATTATTTATTCTTAAATGTAACTAAAATAGTTCTGATATTCTAGGCTCTTTTGCATTGAATATTCAAGGGAGAAGTTAAATGTTAAGCCATTTCAAATGCAGCTCAAATAGTTGGGAATATTTACTTATGACATCCCTACTTTTAATGATGGATTGCATCAACTGTTTATCTTTAAGTGTAACTAAAGGAGTTCTCATATTCTAGTCTCTGTTACACTGAATATTCAAAGAAACTTTTGTTTGATATACCGACTCAAATTCCGCTCAAATAGTTAGGAATATTTACACAAGTCAATCCCCAGTTCATCGTTTAGTTTACTCTCAATTGTACCATAAACATTCCGCCAAGTCACTAAGGCTTTCAGAATTTATCGATCCAGCCGAAAAGTATGCTCTAACATTGTCTCATTTGTTTGTTGTTTGTTTGGCAACCACACACAACACACTCACAGAAAATGGCGTCAACAAATTTGTGCGCGGCTGTTACTTTGGCGAGGTCAACGAGACGGATATTGGCTGCAAACTGGATCCCACACTGACCGCAGTCCAAAACGCCAGTTGTCACGTGTGCAACAATGAAAACTTTTGCAATGCTGCAATTCGAATGGCGACGAGGGAGACATGGAAGCTGCCTGCACTTGGAGTCCTCATTGCGGCAGCGCTGCAGTTGGTGTATGCACGCTGATGTACAACAGGACGTATGATTAACGTGTTTAGTATTAGGCATTAGTTGTAGCTGGTGTTTGTAATGAAAATGGCCATGGGCAAACACAAATTGATGTCAGCTAATAAAAACTATACCATATTAATGTAGCACGAAATTTGTTTATTTACTTATCCGCAAACACTGGACGCAGGCGCGATGACAGAGGAATGAACAAGGGCGCGACGATGATGACGACGACGAAGACGACGACGACGCCTCCGCACACACAATGGACTGCGATTTTTCACCCATTTCATGTTTCATGTCAACGGACATTTATTTTTGGCTATCAAAATGCCGCTCATTCCATTTCAATTTCGTACACTCTCGAGTGTAGACGCGCTCAGCCAAATGAAAACCAAATGTGTTATATGGAAAACAACAGACAACACGAACAACGAAACAACGAACTACATACAAGCAACGAAAAACAAAAAAAAAACAAAACAAATTCATTTCATTGAGTATGCGAAATTTGCTTGGCTCAGTCTCGCGTGTGCAGCTCGTCCGGCAGGTTCGGCTGTCCATGTGACTGAACGATCAACAGGCCAAAAGCAAATAACAAAAGCCAAAAAAAATACAAGCGAACGCTCTCTTCCATCCATCCATTCATCATCTGTTTGCCATACACGTAACGTACCTGGCCACCACGATCTCTCACGATCGCGATCTCGATCTCTCAGCAAAGTCGAACAAACAGTGGCATTCAACATGATGCGAGGCACGGTGTTGGCTTTGGGCCTGCTGCTCGTCCAATTTGCTGCCACAGGTGAGTTGAGTTCTCGTCGACAACGCACATTGTTGACACACATATTTATGCAGATGTCGTCATTGGCAGGTTTGGCCGTTAAATGCTATGAATGCGATTCCGAAAACGATTTGAATTGCGGCAGTGAATTTCAAGCTGAAGATATTGCCAAAACCGATTGCGATGCCGTTGAATTGCCTCAGGAAATACGCGAAATCTATATACAAAAGCCGGACACCGCTTGTCTGATCAAATACTATCGGGATCGTAAGTTACAAATGCGTTTACACATCCACAAAGGTGTCACTTACATTTTGCGACTATTGTTTACAGTGCCCGAGAATCCGCTTTTCGTGCGTCGTTCCTGCACATTTGGTGATTTTTCCGTCTGTGACGAACAACCGGATCCAGTGATGCCGCATCTGAGTTTTCTGGGCTGTCAATTCTGCCACACAGATCTGTGCAACAATGCCGCAATTATCCGACGATCCATTGTCAGCGTAATGCTGTTGTTGCTACTCGGCAATTTACTCAATTAACGATACAATTTGATGAATACTTAATAGTTTTTTTTTTTTCAACATTTTTCAGTTTATTTGATTTAGTTGTTTTTTGGTTTTATACATCCACTAAAATGATTTAACATACATATATTATTATATATATTTATAATATAGAATTGGGGCATATTCAATTATATTCTTGTTTACTGTATGTGTGTTTGTTTGTGTGAGTGTATGTGTCATTAAATAAAATACAAATAATAATAATAATCATAAAAGTAAACAACACGCTCTTTAATTCAAATAGCAAACATCGCATCGCATAGTTCATAAATATGTACGTACGTATGTATATAGTATATTCATTTTTTGTATATATCAGTATTAATAATAGTATTTATATATATATTGTTGTTATCATCAATGATGCATCACTAGATGTACCATATAATGGTTGGTTATTGTACGAAAATCGAAACCTAACAACAACTACACATAGAAGAACAAACAGTGTAAACAATTGTATATACAAAAGATAATGAATTAGTTGATTGTTTTTTTTTCTTCTCTCTCTCTCTCTCTTTTCTCTTTTATGTGCTTGCTTGCTTGCTTGTTTGTTTGTTTGTCTGCCAAATACTGATCAAATGAGCAAGTCTCATCATCTACATATATCTTTTTCTTCTTCTTCGCTCACAAACACAAAGATTATCAACAATATGAATATAGTCAACCAAGTAAAGTAAAACTTTTATCAACAGCGCAGAAACAAGTAACAAATAGATATATATACTATATATATTTATAAATCTTTCATATCGTTTTGTCATATTTTTGTGTTGATCAAACTTTTCAACTAGGCTATTATATCGTCTATTATAGCGATTAATATATTGTTTTTTGTTTTGTTTGTAATGCTGCTTACATACACATTTCATTAACAACACAGAGAGTTTAATATACAAAAAAAAAGCTAAAATTATGTATTAATATAAATATTTTCTTGTTTATATATGATGCTGCCACATATCTTAAACTGTGCCTTCAACATTGCAACTGCAACATGCCTCGGAAAAGTGTTAAAAGTGTGTATGTGTGTGTGTGTAGGGAAATCCTTTTGCATGTGGAGGACCAGCTCCAAAATGTGTGTTTAGAAAGCAATTGCTATGCGCTTCATGTGAACTAAAATTGAGTAGCGCATAGAATTTTTGTTTTTGAGTCTCTTGAGGCAGCTGCAGCCACAAATTGCAATCAGTTTAAGATACACTCTTCTCTTTTTCGTTTTTTTGGCATAATTTATAATTCTATGTTGTAATTGTAATTTCTATATAGTAAATATTTATTCTGTATTCGTTGTGTTAAACTATCAGATTGTAACAATTCGCTTGAGTAGTGCAAAGAGCAGTCGCTAAATGGGCGTGCCAAAGACTCCTTTTTTCTTTAACATTGTGCACAACATGTTGAATTTTCGTTTTTCTTGACTAGAAAAATTAAAAAGAATTTGTTGTTTTTTTTGTGTTTGTTTTTGGGAAAAAACACACAAAATGAGAAGGGATTGAAAATTGTTTGTTGAATTGAGTACAAAAATTGAGCGTTGAGCAATGCGTTAATGGAATGAATCTTAAATAATCATTTGAATTTGTTGCAGCTATTTAAGCTTAAGCTTTAGCTTTGGATATGGAGCATAAATGAGATCAATATGACATGTGTGTGCACAACATTCCCCACCGACCCCCATTATATCTGCCTTATCTGAACTGAATTGCAGTTATTTTGTTTTTCAATTTGCATTTTTTGCACGCCCAAATAGCTTCAATGTGTTTGGTTTATAATAGTTGATTTGATTGCGATTGGGATTTTGTTTATATGGATGTACGTAACTATTACACTGCACTGCACGTTTAGGGTAGCTAACAATCAATCAAGTTCTTTTTAGCATTTAAATCAAGTTGCGGCATAGTTTTTGCATGTGTATGTGTGTGTGTTTTGCGTGTGTGTGTGTGGTTACTAAACCTAACAAGAAAATAAAGATTTCCGTTGCAATTTACAAAATAAAAGTTTTATACACATATGTAATAATAATATTAATAACATTTATAACAAATTCAGTCAAGTCAGTAAATTTGGTTTACAGAAGCAGAAAAAATAAAATAAAAATACAAATACAAATACACAAGTAAACATAAACATATTAATAGTAATAATAACCATTATCATAATAATCAAAATGTACAGACAAAGTTGCAAATTTACAAACTTAATTTTCGCGTTAAATTATGTTTCTCTTGTTTCGTTTCGTTTTTAAGGAATAGATTTTGTTTTGTTTTCATTTTTTCTCTTTTGTTTTGTTTTGTTTTGTTTGTCTGTTGCCTGCCTTTTCAACTCGTAAAGTAGAAATAGTTTCACGATTTACATTTAGATTTACACAGATGTATATAGATGTATATATATATAGAGTGTGTATACATTTATGTAAATAGAGTTATCATATATAGGTTTTTGTTTTCATAATATATATACGTCGTTAGCATAACAACTATTGTTTGTATAATTTCAAAGCTTTGTTGTGTTTTGAAACATGAACTCACAGAGTATTTCCATATAATATATAGTATATATAATTTGTTTTTTGCTTGGTTTAAAGTTTAAACATTTAACATTAACACGACAATGACATTGACAACAACAAAGACAACGGCTGCCTTTGTGCTTGTAGTTTTTAGATACATATTTATAAATTAATTCTTTTCTTTTTTTTCTCATTGTAAATGTTTACATCATTTTTATTCCATTTTCTGCCATAATCTGTCAACATTTCATCTTTTATCTTCTGCTTCTGCTTCTGCTACTACTGTTTCCGTTATGGCCGGAAATACACGCGTTCCGCATTCTGGTTAAATGTGTGTGTTTCTGTTGGTGTGTATTTAGTTTAAGGTGTGTGTGGATGTGGGTGCGGAGCGGGTGCGGGTGCGGGGAGGATTGTGAGAGAGGAGCGGGTTTGCTGAGCACTTTTGAACATCGGCGGGCAATTTGGTTTCAATTTGAGTTGTTTGTGTTGGGCTCGCACGAACTTAGATGCCCACAAAGCCGTAAACCTCCAGTACGCGTATCTCAAAGTCACCCGACGGACACAGCGGCGGATTGTTGAATGTTTTGCAGCTGTCCGTCTTGCCGAAGCGAATGTTCTCGTCCATCCAAATAGCTTGGCCCTCACTGCAAAGGCAATACATATTGATTACTGGTTGTTGAACATCTTTATGTGTATTATTTTTGTATAATATCTTTCATATTTCAAATTAGAGGTGGAGAACAATCGATGGCACTATCGATGGCTCAAAATTGACTATCGTTGAACATCGATGGCGTCCACTATCGATAGTTTTCCACCTCTAATTCAAATATATTTTATTTCAACTTTGACTTACCCGCCGCCAATTGTTATCATCTTGGAGTCAGCTGCCATAAAGAGTTCGGAGCTGTGTCCCAGATCGCGATCGCCCTCAATACCCACCCAGGGGTATTTGGCACGCTCGGGATAGAGGGAGAATAAAAAGGTTTCGCCGGTGCCAAAGTAGGCCTGTCTCTGGCCCTTGTCATCCTTGACATTGCGCTCGAACCAACGTGAAGAGCAATAGGCGCCAAATACCTGAGACGACAAGAATTCCATTCATTAGGAATGCAAAATATGTAATTGGTAAAATGCAATATCGAAATACTCACTTCATTATTGCACGTTTTGATCATGAGCAGTGTGGGTTCGTGCTGCTCGACGCGCACGTAGAAGGTCGTCAGGGAGCAGCCGTGCTCCTCGGTGGTGTAGAGCAGCACCGGCTGGTACATGGTGATACGAACGGGGAGCCATGACCACAGCGTGAATAGCTGTGAGTAGTAGAGGAGTAGTGGGGGGAACACAAAAATTGGAAATTGTTGTAAATTAGTAAAGCTCTCTTTCGACAACCACAGAAAAATTAGGCAAAAAATTAACTACGAGTAACTATTACGGAAAAAAAAGTATAAGGTAGCGTTAGCCAATATATAAAACGGGTAAAAGAAATATATATATATTACTATATTTATGTAAATGATATAAACACACATGGAAAACATAATAAAGTGTTGTGGGCGGGGGAAGGGAGGTTGTTAAATAGATTATGTGTGAGATAGAGAGGTGGAACGGGGATTAGTACATAAACTAAAAGGCCAAACAAACTAAAAAGCCAGGTTAATACAAGAATTAATCAAAACAATTAGATCATAATTTCATTTAAAACGCTCAAGTCGAAAACTACTTCAAGTACAAAAAATACAAAACAAATATAATTCGCTATTATTATTTTTGATTTCAATTTTTCTATTGCTTTTTGCTTTTTTGTTCTCGCTTATTATTTTTGGCCAGCAGCAGCAGCGGCGTATGAATTGAAGCTACGCAGTTCATGTCAAACTGTATGGAATGACTGTCAAACTGTTTGGGCTGCCAAACTGTAAGATGGCATGAATCATACTTATGGATGGTGATTACTATTCGTCTATTTGAAGTTTACTTTACCAATACATGGGACGCACACACACACACGCACAAACAGACATTTACATAGTGTGAGAGAGAGAGGTAGAATAAATTTGGATGGGGGGAGAAAGAGAGAGTGGTATATAGAGCGCTATGGATGGGGGGAACTGTTAAGAGTAAGTTTTCTAATAGAACGGCACAAAATGTAACTGCTTTTACTTTATGGATGGGGGGGAAGAGTATTTTTTTTTTGTTCTTGGATGGTTCATTCAAAGAGAGATTTGAAGTGTGGCTCGTAATAGATATGCTTACAAATTGTCTATCCGTCCAGGTTTTAATGAAATTCGTTGTGCCCGGTAAACCAAAATGCTATGAAAAGAGATGATATATAGCAATGTCAAAATTAGATGCGATTCGATTTGAATGATCCAATGGAATTGTATTTTGTTTGACATAGATGGATAGATAGATAAAAGAGATTTGGTTAAGGATAATTGGGAGTTTTCTTTTGGAAGGGGGCAACTGCTGCTTAAACTGCAACTCTAAACTGTTACGATTAAAAATAAATGATAATTAAATATATAAAAACAGTAAATAAATAAAATTGGAACTGAACTAGCGAAAATCATAGAGTATAAAATGCCAACAATATTTGTTTATTGCACACACGAGCATGCAAAAAGTGGGTCGAGGTTCAAATTGTAACTCGATAAGAGCTGTGTTCTTTCTTTAATAAAGGCAAATCTATAATATAGAGACAGAGAGTGAGAGAGAGAGGGGTTGTGTGGGTGAGAGACAAAGAGACATTGAGTGGGTGGTGGGTGGTGCAATTTAAAAGCATTACATTCCACGGCTTGACCATGGAAATTCTATACTTTAGCGATATTACAAAAGAAAATCGAAACTATTTGTAGCAAAACATTGTTTTTTTTTTGTTTTTTATCAAATCAAATTGGCGGTTTCTGAGTTGCGGCTGCTTTCGCTCTCTGCACTTACATCTTCGTTCTTACAGACTTGACTTTTGAGATTGTGTATGGGATAGACGCCCATGGCGATTGCTCTATGACCGGGCGACTTTTCGCCCTACACATTATATATATAGCAGATATATAGTATGTACAATAGGTTGTTCAGATTGTATGCGTATGATAATGTCAGTTGAAAACGTTTCAGAATATGATATTTCATGTTGATAAAGCGCACGCATTTTTTCGTTTTTTTGTCATTTATGTTATTTTGTTTTGTTAGAGATTTTTCATTATTTTTTATATTTTGTTTTTTTTTTTTGGTTTTTTTCATTAATAGTTTGCCAAGGCAGCGCAAAATACAAGAAAAATAGAAATAACAGTTTTTATATAGATATTTTGATATGGTTAATATTTATAAATATGGAAAAATATTTTTGCGTTAAGTTGGGTTTAAGATTTTTGGTTGTGGCTGTATTTTTGTTTATTGTTGATTATGTTTTCGGTTTTGTTTAGTTTTGTGGCCTTGGAGTGCAAAAAAAAAGTGTGAAATCAAAATGTAGATAACGAAAAATCAAAACTCAAATGCAAAAAATTTGCGTATTTAACAACGAAAATGGTTAAGCAGCGTTTTCAAGTGTTGTTGTTGTAGTTGTTATTGTTATTATTGTTGTTTGTGTTGTAGTTGTAGTTGTTGTATGCAGCAGATAAACGAAACAAGAAACTCAACAACAAATTCATCTAGTTAGTTGTATTTTCTAAACATTCTTGACATAAGAACTTTGGCAATTAAAAACACAAATTAGTTGAAGCACAACACAAAATGCTTCACAAACTGAAGCTTAAAGAGGAAAATAATTCGAATTATAAAAAGAAAAACAACATAAGCATATTAGTTTTATGTCCCTTGAATAGGATCTGAATAGAAAGTTTGACTCTTGAGCCGAGTTTTTTTTTCTATGTTTTGGTAATTAATTATGAAAAACAAAACAAGCAGAGTTCGAACATCAGTCAGCATTATCAATCATATCATAAAGAATACATATATATTGTATATATATAATGTATATACGTAATATGCAATAATTTTATAGCCCCATACCAAATTGCGACAGCTCTCGGAGTGCAGCTTCTAGTTTTGTTTTTCAATTTTTGATTCATAAAAATTGTTGATTTGTGGTTGTTGTAGTTGTGGTTGTTGTTGTTGTTGTTATCGTGGTAGTTGTTGTGCAAGTTGTTGAAAGAACACAAAAACAATAAATCAATAGAAGTGTTTTCAAGAGTTGGAATTAGTTAAGTAAGAGACAAAGAGAGATACTATTAAATGAGTAAGAGTTATTAAGTTGCTTTGTGTGCTGTGCTGTGTTGGATAAAAAAATAACCATATTCATGTTTTGTACTTCAAACCTAAACTAAAGACGGAAAAACAAACTGTGTACGGTGCAGTTCCAAAGACCCTTAAAGACTGTTAGATATGTGTGTTTGTATGTATTTAGTTTTGTAGTTGTGTGTAAAGACGACAATTTGCCTAGCTTTGTTTGTGTGGTTTTCCTTCCCTTAGTACTTTTTGTTTTCTTTTTTGTTTTGTTTTGTTGGGTGGATTGGGAGGACATATGTGGATCTATATATATATAGGGGAGAGCTCAACGTTATACACCTACCTCACGTATGGTCAATGTGTGTGACATCATTTGGATGTTGACCTGCGACTGACTAGTGGGCAGATTATCACTTGAACGCGATTTGATTAATTGCTTCGAACCGCTATTAAGCACGGATCGGCTTTTTTAGTAGCATTTCAGTCTTGATAAATATTCTAGAAATATACTGGGTACTGTAAAAGTGCAAATGCAAATGAGTATCTATAGATGTATAAAGTATAAATATGGTAAATTACCTGAGTCCCCTAATACTAAAAGCGGCATGGAGCAGCTTCGCCGGCGATACTGGTATCTTTTTGCAGAACTTGATGAGCGCATTGCCAATGTCGTTTTTAATATTATCCGGACTCCATTCGTTGTTCGATTGGCATTCCTTGTGGAAGAGATTGAGTATGACCAGCGCGACACGATATAGCACCTTGATGCCCTCGTGAAAATAGCAATCCATGATTCGCACCAAATGCTGAAATGGCAACCCAGCCAATATCCACCAGCACCAATCCATGAAAACGCGCTCCAATTTCTGGCCCGGACAGATGCGTTGGAAATACGCAACGGCGCTTTTCTGCAAGTTTATAATAATAATTAATAATTGTTCAATTCCGTTTGTTAACCTCATGATTCGAACTTACTGCATGCTTTTTGGCTATTTGCATCACTGTCTTCCAGGTGACTTCATGCTGCAGTTTGGTT
The DNA here is from genome assembly GCF_023558435.1 of Drosophila sulfurigaster albostrigata. Taxonomy (NCBI): domain Eukaryota; kingdom Metazoa; phylum Arthropoda; class Insecta; order Diptera; family Drosophilidae; genus Drosophila; species Drosophila sulfurigaster. The sequence continues at coordinate 25,275,765 of NC_084881.1, forward strand.
TGATTGATGAATGTCTTCTCCTTGCTGCCCACGAGTCCGGCCAGACACAGATAAGCTTCCTCCTCTGCAATCAACAGAATAAATAAAAAGCAATTGTAGAAGTGTTTCATTTTTCAATTAAACTTGCAATTATTTATTAAGAAAATTATATACAGTAGTGACAGCTTCTCTCCACAAATATTATTTAATGTGTAGCTCTGTGCAGCGTAAATAAATTTTATTTTCTGTACGCTATTCCACGATTGTCATCGAAAAAGTGTATTCATTCAAATAATATTCAACATTTATTAGAATTTTGGCTATATTCATTTTGCAAATATTCAACACACTGATCTATAATATATAGTAAGTATATTTAGTATATAATATATACTGTATATGGCATATGACACACATAAATGTAGTATAATTCGAACTCTTGTCGTCTAGGTTATTGGTATATGAAATATAATATATTTAATATATTCATACTACATACATTGTATATATAGAATAAAATGAAAGAATGTATTCATACGTAAAATACTCAGATCTATGAAATATAGTATATTTAGTATATAATATACACTACATACAGTATATTATGAAATAAAACATGGAAAAGCTTTATGCATTCGTAGAACATTAAGCGCATAGATCTATGAAGTATAGTATATTTAGTATATAATATATACTATATGCAGAATATAATGAAATATAGTATTAAATTTACTATAATCCGATTTATTTTCTTCTAGTACTTTAAGTATATAAAATATACCATATGTAGTATATAATGAAATATAATATAGTATTAAATGTAGTATAATCCGAACTCTTGTCGTCTAGGTTATTGATATATGAAATATAATATATTTTATATATACTATATATAGAATTAAATAAAATATAATATTTTTCATTCGTAAAATACTCATGGATCTATGAAATATAGTATATTTGGTATATAATATAGTATTAAATTTAGTATAATCCGATTTATTTTCTTCTGTGGTATTGATCTATGAAATACAGTATATTTTATATACCATATGTAGTATATAATGAAATATAATATAGTTTTAATTGTAGTATAATCCAATAACTTGGCTTTTAGGGTATCTGTTAGTCATTTCTTGTTTACTTTCTGGCTGGTTTTCAGTCAACTCACGTAATATTGGGGCATTTAATATGACAATTGTTGGCAGCGTGCTCAGAACACGCTTGCAGCTCACAGCTTAGAGCGCTATCGAATTGCATTTGGCACGGCAATTAAGTATCTAGAGCTTAATAATAGAGCTAGCTAACCTTAGCGTTGCACTCATCCATCCCACACACAGCAACGAGCTCAGCTCAAGCTCAAGCTTTTGATCGCCCCTTTCTCCTCCCTTGAGCTGTGTGTTTGTCTAATTTAATTACACAATTTCACAATTTCAAATGGCAATTTGCACTGCAGTTTGGTTACACTGAGGTCGCTCTCGGTTGCCGTTGCGGTTGCGGTTGATGAACGTTGTGTGTTCGGTTCGAGGCGATTTTCGGTTTGGAGAGCCGACCACAGCAATTGTTTTTCGCCGAGGAGGGGGCGTTACCACCGCAATGACGCTGCAGAAATTGCATTCGCAAAGTCAAGTATGTAAAACAAAAACACAGTTGAAGGCAGGTGCTTGACCTTGAATATACCCTGCTTTAAATCAAGTAAGCTAGACTATTCCATAGAATGCATATACCCCATCAACAGTCTTTACAGAGTATTCACGGCAATGCAGTGCTTGACTTTTCAAAGATCACAGCTTTTGGACTTCTGCAATTGACATTTAATTCACTGTCATAATTAGCTGGCATGCACATTCAATTTGTTTATGAAATTAGTCATTGTTCGGTGCACACACACACACACACTTGTACTTGTTGTACTCGTATTTGATTTATAAATTAGCTCAATTTATGCTAAAAATAATGCGATAGACTCGGACGCTTTTTTGCGTGTCGAAGCTCCACAAAAAAATTCGTGTGTGTCTCGTTAGCAGCGTTAACTGTTTACAAAACTGATTAACAATTATAACAATAGAAGCGACTACAGCAACAGAAATAGCAACAACAATCATAATACTATTAAAATTATTTATATGCATTTTGTAAAGTACTTAAAATGCATTTGCCACAGTTTTGTTTTATCAGGCAATTAACAATTTCATGTATTTATCGCTGGCTTTAAATGCAATTTAGCAAACTAGCTGCGACTATCATTACACTGACTTATAGCAGTAGTTTTACTACTACTGATAACCCAACGAATAATATTGTTTCCTAGATTTGTTGCAGCAGCCCACTTGGCTGTGTTTGTTATCAGCCGAAGACAACTGCGACTGCGTCTTATCAGTTTATTTGTTTTTTTAGTTCACTTCGTTGCAGTTTGATTTGGTGTAGAGCGGTTAGGTTTAGTTTTTATGATTGCCCTTAATAATTATTTATTTTATTGTCCCAATTGTCACTCACACACATTCGTAGACTTCATCACAATCTGCTTATCTGACTAAATGTATCTGTCTCCCTTGACTGTATCTGTATCTACAATACGATGTTTAAGTTACTCGAGCTTATCACTTGCGGAACACACACGGTTAGCTTTAATTGTGATAAGCGACTCTCTTTGCCCAATTATATTTGTTTTTATCATTAAATATTTGTATTGAGGTCTATTTCAAGTCACTGACGCAAAGTGCACAACTTTTATAAGTACATATCTTTTATCTTGTCGCAGTTGAATTCTCTTCGAGTTGCAGTGCATCAATTACAATTAAATCGTGCATTAATTGCATTGATTAACAACTGCAAAATGCCACTTGCATTGGCTTCACAAAAGGGGTTTGTTCATTTTACGACACCAATTGAACCGATAAGCAACAACTATAAATAAAGTTTTCTATATAAAACTGGTTCAACAAATAAAAAAAAAAAAAACAAATCATAGCTAGTTTCACGTTTCCAATTTGACGTCAATAAAAATGTGAACACGTGTCCCCAGAGCAAGGAAAAATTCTCATACATTGTTTATACACAACTTTGATAGAGAACATGCCAAAGAAGCTCGACAAAAAACAGCAACCGGTGAATATTTTCGTTTACTCAACTACAAAAAAGCATAAAAAGCAGCAAAAGAAAAACATAAACAATGTTTTAAAAAGACAAAAATAGACGAGCGGGGCGAGTATAAACAAAAATTTGAAATAATATGCAATAAATCTTTGCTCCAGTGGCGATAATTGGGTTGAGGCTGCGCCATGTGAAGATCGCAAATGCCCTTTTTATGGCAATCAATCCATCAATAAGTACAGACAAGTGAACTTGAAATGCGTGAAATAACAAGAAGAGTTCTTGAAAACAACAACTAAAATGATTATCCAAAACGATCAAGAACATTGAATCAATTTAGGATTTCATTTTACAAAGAATACGAAATATAACTAAATAGATATTAGACTGCAAAACAATTGGAGAAGTTTTTGTTAGACCAATTAATGAAAAGATTTACAAATCAAAACTTTCGAAATAGTATATATATATATAGAGATGTAATAGAGCATCAGTAAAAAAAAGGTCAAGTACACTGAATCAATTTAGTATTCGAAATATAACTAAATAGCCTACATACTGCAAATCTATTAAAGAAGTTTTTGCTATAATAATCAAACTCTTTTATTTCATAGAAAATAAAATAAAGTTGGCTTTTTATAATGCTAAAGTTGATGTGTAAAATCAAAAGATTCGAAATAAAACTAAATAAATGTTATAAAGCTCCAAATCGATTTAGAACTTTTATGTTATACCAATTCAACTTTTTATTTAATAGTAAATAAAATGAAGATAGTTATTTATAGTGCTGAAATTGGAGTAAAGCTGTGAATTAATTTAAAAAATGTGATATAGCAATCAAACTCTTTAATGTAATAGAAAATAAAATGAAGATCACTTTTTGTACTGCAAAACATCCCAAAATATAAATAAACAGATGTTAAAGTTCACATCGATTAAAAAAGTTTTTGTAATAGCAATCAAACATTTTTATTTAATAGAAAATAAAACGAAGTTTGCTAGTGCTAAGAATCAACTCCAAAGTCATTTCTAATGCAATAATAATAAAAATCAACCACAAAAGTTGTTCAACTATGCAAAATAAATGCAAATTTTCTGCTAGTCCATTTCAATGTCGAGCTGAAAGCACAACACAAGCCATGCACCTCAAAACTTTCAGACACACACACATACAACACACACAGAAGAGTGTCGCGTGATGATATTAGTGAGCTTTTTCAGCTTGAATGAGCTCTGGCTGCCTGCATGAATATGCAAATGTAAAGCACAATGAATGTTTCACCCCTGTGTTATTATTTTTATACGAATAATATACGAGAGAAGTACGAGAGTTTCGAGTCGCAAGTATTTGATATCACAGAGCACGTAATGCTCAAAGGTATTTGGAGAGCGAAGAGCGAAGAGTGAAGAGTGGCTGGTTAGCTGAGTTTTGGGCCATTTAAAAGCCGTGCAAAAACAAATATGCATAGCTCGACAATGTTTGGGTAGGGCATAAACAGAACAACAGAATAACAAACAGTCATAAAACAAAAGCAAAAGCAAACGCAAACGCAAAGATGATATTAAAAGTGCGCATTTGTTTGGCTTCGTTGGGTTTCGGGATTCGCAATGGGAATCTGAATACGACAATGCGAATGCGAATACGAATACGAATACGAATGTGAGTGTGAATGCGAATGCGAATACTAACGATTTTGGGTTGCCCAAAAATGTTTTTATGTGAATTTTATGCTCACGTGCTGGCGTCATTAGCAACAATTGCAAATAAACATCAACTAACACGTCAAAAAATGGTGTTCGAAATGAACGAAGTTCGGATACCCTTTAGTCACGTGTGAAGAGCTACAGTACCATATATTCATCAGCTCTGCACACGCGACTATAGGGTATACGTGACTATAGAGGATTTGGTCACATTGAGCATAATTTTTTGGCTTGTTCGTTATTCTTTTAAAAAAGAATATGCAAAAAATGTGTTATTTAGTTTTTCTTCTGTCGCACTGCTATTTCAAAGTTCACAGCTGTATATTGCCTATGAATACCATTTCATTTATGTCTATTTGATCATACATATATTTATTTAATTCATTCGCACTTTAAGAACACTTTATTTTACAACTTAATCGATGGCCTCAGCAGTTAGCACTCTTTTTACTTATTATATTATTTGGTAGAATAATTAACATCTAAATAAATAAATAAATATTATAAAACTTTATCCCCCTTTCTATTTCATTTAATTCTTGATCACTTTAACAACACTTTCCTATAAAACTTTGTCAAAATCATACCGAAAACCCCTAATGAATGCATATACCCCACTTTAGCTTTGCTTTACTGAGTGTACGATACAAAAATAGCCCACGATTATTGTTATCTATTCCAGAATTGTTGGGAAAATGTGTGTCACAAGCCAAACGAGTATCAAATACTGCAGGCAAAATAAAAAAAAATAATATTTCTGCCGTTTTGCAAGAAGCAGAAGCAGGCAAAAAAAAGGAAAAAGCAAAACAAAATTTGCATAAAATTGAACGAATGACAACGATAACGAGTCAATGACGTCAACAAGATGTCGGGTCGCAATGCAAACTGCCAATATAGACATCGGACAAACAGACAGACAAACACTCACACACACACACAGACACACACTCATGAGTATTCGCACTGTCGCGTTTATATAGACGGACGGCATGTACAATCTTTTTTATACAATGTTTATGTGAGACTCTTGAACTTGAAATGCACAAAGTGCTGTTGAAATGCTGATTGAAAATGCAATTCAAATTTTATTGCATTTCTTTCTTTTTTTTTGGTTTTTGCTGTTGATTTTATTTTGGACATATAGATTGAGCAGCTGCCTGCTTTCATTTTATTTGATTACTTTATGCGACCTTCGTTGAAACAAGAAAAAGTTTACATGTTCGGTTTGTAAACAATGAACCTTTGTACTCCTCCCCCCCACTTACACCTATTTATAGCAATAACTAGAACGTTTAAAAAAACTTTTCGCGCCATGTAAACAAACCTTCCAAAATACTACGCGAGACAGACATACATTGAGACTGAGACTGAGACTCTCAGCTTGAGACAAAGAAGCATTAAAATGTAGTCAACTTCAAAAGTCGACCTCCTTCCGAGTATTCCTCGTCCGCCACCTCCTCCTCCTCCCCCTCGAGGCTTATCTGGACAGCAGCTGTATCACTTGCAGGTCTGTCATGTGCTTCACTCTCTCGCAAATAAGGCGCAGAAAGCACAGAGTGCATATAAGTATGTTTGTAATAGGCATAGGTACGACACTACTCGCGTTTATTATTATTATTTTTTTATTCAAGCGATAATCGCATATTCTAAATTAAGTGCGCGACACTCTTGAACCCAGATTGAAGTCGATTGTTTGCCTTCTCTCTTTCTCTCTCACTCTCTGCAAATGGGGGTGTTCAGAGTTCAGTTGAAGCTGAGATTACACGTCGTATACGCGATGCAAGTGATGATAAGCAAATACTATTTTCCTCTTTTTTTTTAGGGTTACAGAACCGGGTCAGGCGCCTGTCATTTGTAATCGCAGGCAGGTGCTTGCTACATGTGAGAACTACGGAAATTGCTAAAGGTTGACAATGAAACTAAAATGAAAACCTTTTTCCGGTTGCACATATTTCCGCAACTGAATGCTGCTTCCTGTATGTACCTTCAAAATGTTTACATAAATATTTTGGCAATTGAAATGAAAGTGAATATTAAGTTGTTAATTTAAATATATGCCGCACAAATTACGAACACGAATTTGATCGATTTAAAAGTTGTCATTTAAAAATATGCTGCACAATTTACGAATGTGAATAAACTGTCCAGCAATTAAAGAATCCCTAACGAATTTGATGAATATGAATAGCTGTTGATTAATTCACTGTTCGATTGCTCGTCTGGAATTAAGCGGCTCGTTCAATCTCTGCCCACATGCGACCAGATTAATCCAATTTGAAACAGCTTAAAAATAAATGAATCAATAGAAGTCTGCTCTTAACAAATGCGGAACTATTTACTATGCAAGTACATAGTACAAAACAAATATTCAGTTGTGTACAACCAAGGGCTGTGTCTATTGATTTTGTTATTGACCAAAACAATTAGCCACAAAAATCACGATACATCAATTTGCGCAGAGACGCGACTTGCTGAAGAAGCAGCAAAGCAGTAAATTACAATTTGTAGCAATTATTTGTGTAGTCGACACAACTAATGAGAAAAACAAATATATAACGAGAAAATCAAAATGAAACTCTCGAGTCAGTTAAAAGGGCAACGTAACTCACGTGAGTTGAATTATTTAATTTGATTTGTGTTTGTATTAGTATTTCAGAGACTTACCCGACATGAAATGCAAAAGTAATGATGTAATTGGATACAATACTGGACTGTAGGTAATGTCGGGGCAATCGTAGCCCAGCACATTCACAATGCGATCGGCAACCGAGCGTCCCGTGCCCGTCAAATGGTACGGCAAACAATGTGTGGCATCCACAAATGCGGGCAACATGATCGGCTTCTCCGACAGCTCCGTGGTGCCAAAGACCTAAGTTCAAAGGTGTACTTAATTAGCATTTATTTAATTATATGTTTAAATTCGAATCTCACCTGATGCACCATCTCCCAGTAGAAGCCATCGAGCACATTGCTTTTGGTCAAGTGTTGGGCGCAGAGCTGTGGCCACAATTGTGAGCGAATCGGTGAATTAATTGGCCACGAATTCTCTCTGAGTATGTTCTTAACAATGTGTTTCTTGCCCTGCTGCAGCAGCTGTTGGATTTCAGTGAATGAGCGCAGCGCTGGCTCTTTGCCTGGAAAGAAACAGAGTAAGAAACATTCATCATCAGTTTAGTCAAGTGTTTCTCGGTTGGGCTAGGTCACGAACTTTAATGTCTAACAATAAATAAAGAAACTGTGAAACTGAACTCAACTCAACTCAACTGACGTGCTGCACGACACACATTGTAAATCATGCAACACTAAGCTTTATAAATATTATATATAACTGATGTATATCAGGTATTATATTGTTTTTGCCCAAGTAAACGGTTTGTTTGTTGGTCAGTTGCAGTTCAAGTGGCAAACTGATAACTTCGCTACCAGAGACCACTTAAAGTCTCATATGACATTGCTGCTGTTGTTGTTGTTGTTGTTGTTGTTGTTGCGGTGGTTGTTGCGGTGGTTGTGGTGATAAGCAGACTAAGCCTTCGCTTAGAGCCATTAAAGGCTTATACCAAAACCCTTGTTGCGGCAAAAACCAATTGAACTTGCCTCTCAGCAATAACTCACACAAATTACGTATACGTCACGAGTGGCAAATAAAATACTTGAGTTTGCAATTAAATTTGTGTGTGTGTGTGTTCTTGTTTTATTGCACTGCATTGATAAGCTTTTGTTGATAGATGCTTGTTCTACATACTCGTTGAGGATTTTTAAATGGTCTCTATAATTAAAATGAAATTCAACTGTTTCATTGACAGTTATCGCTTGAATGTCTTACGTTTAATTATACACGCTTTATCAATGCTTATAAATTTGCAAGATAATGATAATAATTAAACTTGAATGGTGTGCAAACAAAATTCAGCAATAAATAGATTGAATTTTAAGTACCCACAAAGCAAGCATTAATTATCAATTTGATTTGTCTTACATTGAATTCGAAATTTAAATGGAATTGATAAGCAAACGTTTATCTACAAGTGTGAGTAATTTTGAATAATATATTATATTAAATGCTAATGTAAATTGAATGGAATTCAATCGATACAGCGAGTTCACAAAGGGGAACTCTAATTGAAGTGAGAATATGTTACGAAGGGAGCGAACTAATTGAGAAGAAACATTCAATTGATATGTAAACTAGAGATGGGAGTCAAATGACGATTGCTTTGAATGTAATTGAGGCGAGAAATACTCTTAAAGATGGGAGTTACATGACGAATAGAGATGGCAATTGTTTGAATTATAATGCATTGAAGTACCTATCGAGTTGAGAATTATGTATTGAAATCAATTAAATAGCGATGGCAATTGTTTAGGTTGAGTTGTCACGAAAACTCATTCTTAACTCATTAATTGATATATAAATAGAGGGAGTTACATATCGAAACACATTGAAACACAAAGATAATAAGATTCCGTTGCATTCATAGAGATGCAAATAATATATCGAAACTAATGAAAAAAGAAATGGCATTTGCTAAGATTGAGTTGTTATAAAATCCCATAGTTGACTCAATAATTGATTTCTAAACCAAATAGATCGAAACACCTTAAATACGGATGGGTTTTCTTTCAATTATTTTGCATTTCATAGAGAAGGCAGTAATAAAATAGACCGTAACGTATTAAATAAAGATGACAGTTGCTTAGATTGAATTGTCACTAAAACCCATACCAAGATCGTTAGAGCTGGGAGTCACATATCGAAACACATTAAATAGAGATGGGACTTGTTAAGATGCTGTTGCATTCCATTGAGATGGAAGTAATACAACGATACTAATGAAAAAGAGATGACAATTGCTAAGATTGGGGTAAGAAAACTCGAAACCTGAATCATTGATTCAAATCTGTTGCAACAAAATGCAATTTAAAGACAGGCATATGAAATTGCTAAATAGATGCTGTTTAATAGAGACAAAAGTTATAATTGGATTAATATAAACACAAATGACAAATGGTTATACTGATTAGAGATGATAGTAAGTAATGAATCGAAACACATTAAATGGAGATGTTCAGATTCTGTTGTATTCTATACAGATGGAAGCTCTGTATCGAAACGAATTAAATAGAGATAGCAAGAATACCCGAAACTTGACTCATTGATTCAAATCTGTTTGGAATTTAAAAAAACAAGCATATGACACTGCTAGATCGATGTTGTTCAATGTTAGGTTTAAGTGCGAATACCTCAAGTATTTTTTGTATTTTGCGATTAGCTGCGAAATGCAGCAAAGCACTTATCAGCCGGGTAGCTAGCTAGGTGGTCAGCTGCTTTAGGAGGCCAAGATGTAGGTCGGGGGGACAATCACGTTGACGTTTCTACTGTCGATTGGTGGAGTTATCGAAGTGCTGCTGCCATATTGATTAGTTATCGAATAAGTGCGGATAATTGATTGTGCATTGCGTACATTACGCCAACGCGACAGCTGATCGATTTTTGCATGCCAGCCAGTTGTTGTAGTTGTAGTTGTTGAGCTGTTGCTCGTCCCCGGTTCTTATCACTTATCACAAAACACTCACAATACACACAGACACAGACAGAGACACACTTTGGGTTTATTTGTTGTTCGTTGTTTTGTTGTTGTTATTGTTGTCATTAAATGGCCCCGGAGCAGCAAACCTGATAAGATGTCAAGCCCAGCGCCAGTCATCAAACAAATTGTTAATTTCAACGAATCAGAATTATATATATGCGATATACATTCATATATAGTAAACACCAATGTCCATATATAGTTGCATTTTTTTACTACGCCTTGAAAAATATCATTAATATCATTTAACCAAAATTGACTCGGTTATGAGCATGTGAAAGCTCTGCTGTTAAATATCAAATGACGCCAGAATGATATAGTAGTGATATAGTGAAGGGGGGGACGGGGTGGGGACGAGGAATTACACGCGGGTGGGTGTTGTAAATGCAATAACAATAATAATAGAAAAAAATGTACAATATTATAATTGACTGAGGCTCGTTTGAATTTCCAGCGCTTCTATCTACGATTGTAATTAATCCTCGCCACAGTTCATTTGCATTTGTCAGAGAGTCTTTGCAATGAAAATGTTTAGCGAGAAACGCAACAAGTTACAAACAAACACACACACATACAACGTTGTTATAATAGCATTAAATAAACGTAGATGCGGTAATTTTCCTCTCGACACCAACAATTTCATTCAATAATTGTTAGCGAATGCAATTTCTTATTAAAATAATTGCAAATTTACGCTTGTAATCGTTTTTAATATGCCTTGCATCATAAATAAAATATGTCAAATAGTTGAGAATTTACAACTATTTTACATAAATATAATAATAACAAAATTTTTTATAATAACAAATGAATTAAAATGTTAATCATTTGCAAAACATTTTGACTCAAACTTTTAATCAATTTATGGACATTATCACAACACTATTTTATTGACGTATATTTCCACTTTTGTTGACTTTAAAACCTATTAACTTATTTATGATAATTTACCAAAAATATTTATATACTTCTTGCACGACTTTGCACAACAATTTCGTGACGTCAAACACAGGCTGCCCTTTTAACATTTTAACATTATCTTTTTATCCTAATTAATCTAATTTTAGTCATGCGTATTTAACTAATTATCTCTAGACTACCTTCGGTCATAAACTTGGGCTCGACATATCTTATGTTTATATTGCTATTTTTAAAAGAGAGTTGGATGTGTTTTATCTCAGCTGCTTTGTTGATCCCTAGCAAACTCTATAAAACACACAATCGACTGTGATTGATGTCAAGTTTGTTTCACATTTGGTAAAAGTAAAACAAAAATCGATAAAAGCTAAAGATAACTATGCGGCGTTTAAATGAAAAGTTGAACATTTTATGGAGTTTACTTTCGAAATTAGCCAACACATTATTTTTTGTTTTATTATTATTTGTTGTTGTTGTTGCTGATGCTGCTGCTGCTGTTGAATGTTTATGATGAAGTTTATTACCTGGACTAAACTGCCAGCACTGGCATTTGGTTGTTATATCATTCGAGCTGGCCGCTATAAACAGGGGCAGCTCAAAGAACTTTTCGCACTCGGGATCGACGTAGACGCTGCTTCGTCGACTGCTGAATTGCTCCAAGTCGCGTATGCCCAAAACTTTGCCAACCATTTTTGAGTCGCTTCTTTCGTCGTTTGCGTTTGCGTTGTTGTTGTTGTTGTTGTTGTTGTTTTTGGTTTACTTTGCTTATATTTGGCACCGAGTATTTTTTGTCAACTTCTGCTTCTGTTGTTGTTGTTTTACTTTACTTTATATGTGACACAGCCACAACAACAAATACATTTATGTAGATTTTTTGTTTTCGCTTGTCTGTTATTTATATTTTGTTGTTGTTGTTTTTATTGTTTTAATTTATTGCGCTCTGCAATTTGGTTGCCTCGTTTATTCGTCGTGCGAGCGGCGCAGCGCAGCACTTGAATTTAATTTGCAGTACATTCAAATTTATCAATTCACATTTTATATTTTTTTTATTGTTATTTTTTATTTCATACGCGCTGCTTCTCTTCTCTTTCCTTTTGTTTTCGGTTTTTTGTTAATTTGTTGTGTAAAGAATTTCAAAAATGTTGAATTAAAATTGAAACTGAACTGTTGCTTGATTTTGGTTTTGTTTGCTTTTTGCTTGCGTGCGTGTGTGTGAGTTGAAAAACATCATTAAAACAGCAAAAAGGGTTTCTGTCAATCGAAATCAATTCAGTGCGAAATCGATTCGATTCCGACTAATTCATAATTCCCCGTAAACGGTCCACATACGTCCGACTCACGTCCGACTCGTTTGAATGCGTTCAATCTTCTGATCAGCCGTTCAGTTTCTTGCGGCAACGAAACCGAAAGCCAACACCAAATGGGGTGGCTAGCCAGGCAGCTAGTACGAAAGAGCGACAGAGACAGCGAGGGAGAGCCAGTCAGGGAGTCAGAGAGCGGGAGCGAATGAGAGCGCGTGTGACCCAAAGAGAGCGCAGTGCATTGGCGTGTGCCTTGATGGCGCGCGGCAGAGCGACGTGTGATCACAAGTTGGCGCGTGCAAGCTTTGCGCCTAAAGCTTTTTTGTTTTTCGGCTCATGATGTTCTCTCTCGCTGTGGGTGTATTTGTTTTTGTTTTTTTTTTGGCTTGCGTGCTGTGATGCGCTCACTACTCGCGTTGTTGCTGTTCACATAGTATTTCGTTTTGTTGCTTATCGCTAGCGCCGTCGTCAACAGCTGTTTTCTGTTTTCGTTCTTTGCCTGCCTGTTGCTCGCTGTTCGCTGTTCGCTGTCCGTTGACAGCTTCAACAACACGACAATGTTTACGTGTGTTTATGTGGCTGTGTGTGTGTGTGTGAGTAGGAGAGGAGAGCGAGGATGACATCGTGAGAGAACACGACCCAAATCTATGTGTAAATTCTTTTAAAAATAGCCCCGACGGCTGTAAAGTGAGGGAAATTTCGTAAGCTCACGATTTGGCAATGCAGCGAAATGAATGCTTGGAAAAGCCACCAAAAGAATTAAAATTCCTGCATACGTTACGTATACGTAACGAGCTCAGGTTGGGAAATGCCGCAATCAAAATTGTTTATACGGCCAAGTTTCTATTTTAGACAGCAAATTAGATTTATGAGCCTCTTTTTTTTTTTGGGGCCGCCTTTGCGGACCTAATAACCAACAACAAACAAAGTGGCAAGTGGAAAATCGTTGAAATATTTGTGGAAAATTTCTGTGTTAACGGATGCTTAATATACACAGAGACGATACACATGCAAACCGACTTATTTATGGCTGATGAGAAACGTCGGCATGATAATGTTTGGCAATGATAGATGAGATATGTGGAAGGGAAATGGAAACGTTTTCCGATATCAAACTCAAATTGCCATATTAGGAAATGGTCGGAATCGGAATATTAAGATTTTTGCACAAATAAAAATACTATTTTTGATTTATAAATGGTTAATATATTAAGAATGCTCCCTTTTTCTATATTTCAGAACAATTCCCCACAAATAATTCTTGACCTTTCATCAGCAACACTTTGCTTTCAGCAAGCTGTTCAGTTTTTCATTCACAAATTTTCCACATCTCTGTATATATATAAATGGCAATGCTCCATTCACCTCTATTAAGCAGCTGTAATGTTTCGTTTCATCTCACGTGATAGTTTCTATTTCCTTTTGCTGCGAACCGCATTTCAACAAAGCAACCGCAACAAAAAAGAAAAAAAAAAATAAGAAAAACATTTAATTTGCCGCTTCCCATTTTGTGTTTACCTTTCTTTTTACGCTTTTTAGCATTAGTTGAACGATTCTCGTATACACAAATTGATTTTTCACATGTTTCGTCAGTCAAGGTACGTGAAATCTTTTTCGCCATTTGTTTACCCACCAATTATACATACATACATACATACTATATATCACTCGAGTATATAGCCCCACATATACATGAATATTGAAAATAAACAACGCGTGGCCAATGTGAAAATGTTGTGTTTTGGGTCCAAATGATTAATTAGTCGACCCGTTTTGCAGCAAAAAGCAAAATGAAAATGTGTATGTGGGAAAAACATGAAAAACCGACAAAATTATTGGCAATTTTCTTTTCGAAATGCCCATCTCAGTATTTTCTATAGCTAGCCATTAAAGCGACTTTTCTCAGATGAGTCAAATATTGTGATGACCAAATGCCAAGAAAGTTCTTGCTCAACACCTCTCGTCTAAATTTAACAGATCAAATTTGATATACGTACTTTAGATAGGAAGGGATAAACCCACGATGTCTTGCTAACACTAATTTCACTAATTTCCGTCACGTTTCAACGACACCTAAATTGGCCAACAACAAAATATAATGCATATCTAGATGACGCATGCCAAGTTTATAGTTTTATTATTAAGATAAAAAGTATAAACTATTTACGTAGAACTTTCATATATTTTTTGATCTAATATGCAATTCTTTGGAACTTTCTTGTAGTTATTTGTAAACCTATTATTCAGATAATTAACCTCTATAATAAATACAAATTCATATACATATTCCTAGTAAAAGTTGGAGAAATCAGTCAGATCACGTCAAGTGCTGTGCTAAATACAATTGTTTCTTATCGCTAAACTGCTGTAATAAAGATATTTTTTCTGTTAAGGGGGGAACTTTTCAGTTTTCCTCAATTATAATCGAGCTCTTATGGCGCTTTGTTTGAGCTAAACAAATAAGTTGAACTATTTTGCCTCTTTATCTGCCCTATTAAATACGCATTAATCGCTGCAAGCGATAATCAAATTATTGTAAAAAAAAAAGGAACACATTTTAAAGCCATTATAAACTGCAACCAATTCTGAGATTAATCGCCATCATAAAGTTAATTCGCAATTAATAGAGTGCCCCATTATAGATTACTATTTATAATATCAGATATCTTTATGGGCAGCCAAACCTTTCGACACAATCTGAGATATGGATTTTTTTCTTTTTTTTGAAGATTGAAAGTCCATCCAATTGATGTGCACTAATTCTAATTGACGTAGTTTATTAACCAATTCGTGAACAGATTCTAACACAGCGCTCACGATCTATTTACAATTATTCGCAAGGTTTGTTAATTGACGATGGACACATCATGTGCGCCGCACAATTTATACGTGATAAATATGCCAAAATATAGTGAGAATGAATACGAATATAATGTGTTTGTGTGTGTGGCAATGATGATTTAAGTGAGTCATAAATTAACTACGATTTGAAAGGCTGAATCACATCGTAAAGTTCTACATTCGAAGAGAACTGCCAAAAATATACAGTTATAATACTACTAAGAAAGCTACAGTCGAGTGTACCCACTATCCATTGTGGGTAAAAGCAAAACACTGCGGTATTCTTCTTAAAAATACCAAAATAATATACCACAAAAATACTTAAATATACCGAATTCCATATATGGTGTATTGATATTGTACTGCGTTTAAAATATACAAAATATACCAGATTTTAAGTACAATATACTGAAAATATTTATAATTAAAATACCACAAAAATACTGAATTATTCCGATGGTCAAATTTGACAATTTTTAATCGAAATTTTAACGATCTTATTCTAAAAATATAATAAAATAATATACCAGAAAAATACTAAATTATACCGAATTTCATATATGGTGTATTGATATTGTACTACATTTGTAATATACAACATATACCAGATTTTAACTATAATATACTTAAAATATGTAGAATTAATATACCACAAAAATACTGAAATATTACGAAGGTCAAATTTGATAATTTTATCGATATTGTAGTAGATTTTAACGATATTATTTAAAAATATACCAAAATAATATACCATAAAAATACTAAAATATGCCGAATTCTAAATATAGTATATTGATATTGTACTGCATTTAAAATGCACAAAATATACCAGATTTCAAGTATAATATACTTAAAATATTTAGAATTAATATACCACAAAAATACTGAAATATTCCGAAGGCCCAAATTTGACAATTTTTTATCGATATTGTAGTATTGTAGTATTGTAGTAGATTTTAACGATATATTCTAAAAATATACTAAAATAATATACTGTCAAAGTACTCAAATATACCGAAAGCTATTATTGGTATATCGATTGCTATACAAAAGTATTTCCTAAATAACTTATACAATTTTTATCTGATTGCATCCAAAGTTTCAGGAATCATAAATATTGTAGTTAATATTCAATGTACGCTTTTTATAAGCAACACAAATCTTAAATTGATACAGAATTTATTTAATTCTACAAACAAACAGCTTGTGGCATAATTTTATTGCAGAGTTCCAAGAAATTCGATTGCACTCTGAACACATTTTGAGCATAATGCCAATGCAAACATTGAGATTAACCCGAAAAGTACTTATCGAAGTTGCGCTGCATTTCCCGGTAATTTGTGCATTTCGCTTATATTGACATTTAGCATGTCGAGAGAGAGAGAGAGAATAAACGAGGGTCGAGAAAAATTTTTCAATTGAAATCAACAGACAAAGCGAAGCAAAAGAAAAAAGAAGAGAACAACAAACAAATAAAATTATTGTGACATGATCTAATGTGCAATTTTTAGAGCAAAATAGCCAAAAAGAAAAGCGGAAACAATACACACACGAATCGAAGAGGAAAGAAGAAAACGCAAGGAAAATGAACAAAAGGGAAACCTTATTCCTCAATTGCAATGCAAAGCTGCTGATGGGAGGTTAGACAACAAATTGTAAATGCAATTTATTAGACCTTTTTGTTTTGTTGCTATTGGATTTGACGACATTGCCGCAGCTGTGTTTCAGCATTGGTTGCCAACTAAAGCAAAAACAACAACAATTACCGCCGGCCGCAGCTAAATTTAAGATTACAACAAACCAAAGCAACCGCAAGCAAAAAAAAAACAATAACATTCAACCATTTGTAATCTTATTTCTCTCAACTCTTTCCTATTTGTTTTTATTTCATTTTATTTTTGGCAAGATTAACAGCAAAATTCGTGTTGCGGTTGTTGTCGTTGTCGTTGTTGTTGTCTCTTGTTTTGTTCGTCTCCAAAGTGACAAAATTTTGCTAATTGAAACAATGTGTCAACAAAAATAGATTTTAAGCACGAGCTTTAAATTGACTCCAAGTAAGGTTCCTAAATTTAGGCTCAATTTACGCATTAGATTCTCGATGCTGTGTAAGCTGTGATAATTTTGGATTTTTCCCTTTTTGCGCCAAAAACTGTGCTATAAATAAAACTGTGAAATTGAGTGGAAAGTTGATAATTTGTTGTAAGAGAAAAATGCAGCAAAACAATTAGCCCAGTGAACCATATTTAAGCCACAATTGAACCGGTTCACTAAAGTCAAGAAAACAACAAAGAAAAATATCATTCTCTCAAATATTCTCTATCACGCTATTGGACAATTGCACGATTCTGATCTGTTAATCAATTAAATTATTTACGGCCCTCAACGAGCATTCGTCCCGTTGCATATTTAGCATATTCTAAAAATAGATACGCACAACAACAAAAGCTGAGGAGAACAACAAGCAAGCGACACAATCCACCGCACATGAAACTCAATTAACTCTGATCGAGCGTCGCACATGTTGAGTAGCAACAATTAACACGTCGTTTGTTGTTGTTGTTGTGTTTTGACCATAAACCCAAAACAAAGAGGCACATGACACAAGTTCACAAAATTAAAGCAGGCCTGATATATTTTTGATGCCGAGATTCTCATCATATTTCTCTCCACTGGGTAGTTTTCCATGTGAGCGAAATTATATTTGATCTGATCTGCTCGTAAAATATTCTACACATCGAGCTGAAAAGTTGAGTCTGATCCGATTCATTTGCAAATGCATATTAATTAAATTTTTGCCTTTTAAGTGGGAGTGAGCAGCTGTCGTGCTGAACAGATAGACACGAGCTGCAGCCGTGTCGAATGTGTTTAGTATGATTTTTTGGGGATATAAAAATATGATATACGAAATTTATATGATGATCGTAAAAATATGAAATGCTCAAATTAAACAATTGATTAGTTTATTGGCGGCTTTTTGAGCCTGGCACAAAGCCATAAAAATTATTTTTTGGATCAAAGATCAACTCGTGCCAAAAGTGTGGATCAATTCGTCAACCGGTTTTATTCGCACGATTTATGTGAGAGAGAAATACAAATTTGCGAAAAAAAAACACATTCCCAATTTATAGTTATCAAATTCTTTATACGTTTATGTTTGTTTTCGTATTTTTGTTGGTTTTATTTTGATACTAAATAATGTCAAGAAATCGTGCAGATGATTTGCATATTATGCAAAACGTAGTACTCAAATATATTTAAGCAACTTATTTAGTCGTCTAATTTAATTTCCCTTGAAGTGCTTTATTTGATTGTCAATCATTACTTCAATTGAAACTTTCGCTTCCCCTAAGGGCAGCTTAACTTGTTCTGTGTAAGATTTATGACTCCATTGTTCAATTATTTGTGTTCTATACGATATGTGGATCTCGATAAATCAATAAGCAAGCCACAGGTGCTCGTCATATGCGGCGTATGCGTAATATTTGCAGTCTGCTTTGATTGACTGACTGACTGACTGAAATTAAGCTTTTTACGCACGTACGCAACGAAAGAGAGACAGAGAGAGAGAGAGAGAGGGAGCGAGAGAGGGAGATCAAGAGCTGAGTTATGGCGAGGTGCGATAATTAACAAGTTGTCATTTTAAAACCGATTTGACTTTAATGTGCATTTCGATTGCACTTTTGGAGGCTACAACAAACACACACGAACACACGCAAGCTGCAGCTATTTACATAACACACACACACACGCACACACACTTGTTGTGCGTAAGCAGTAGAAACATACTTAAAGTAATTTAATATAGCAATCGACTGAGACACGCGACTCGTTTCGTTAAATGTTCGTTGTTGCTGTTGCTGTTGTTGTTGTTGTTGTTGCAAGTTGACAGTTGGACGGTTGACAACTTTTGGGCAAAAGGCGCGCGTGGTGAGCTGCTAACGAAACCGCAACGCCCGAGGGTTGAACTGAAACTGAGCATGCGACGATCTCACGATCGAAGCAAGAGTTACGAGCGTGTTACTCAAAGAGAGCAGCGCACAAGGGCAGCACCGAAAGAGAGTGCAAAAGAGAGAGAGAGAGAGAGCAAGTTACGCTCCCGAGCAGGTGCATCTAATTGTTTACACAAACATTCGCTATCATATCGAAAAGCTCACTAAAAGCTCTTTTTCCCAATTAGAAAAGCAGCAGCAGCGCTTTTTTCGGGCAATTTCCAACTGAAGTTTACGAGTTCGTTCAACTTCAGTTTTGTTGCTCTATTGTTTTAAAACGGGGGGCGCGACAGTTATGCGCCATAAATGCCGGAACAACTCATTTGTTGTTGAGCAATTATTCTTAAACAATTAACATTGTGGAGCTTCAATCGAGCTGCTATCGACAATTCATTGAGCCATAAATGCGATCGCTGCACCTTTCACAAGTTATTGGAATTGTAATTTATTTAATTTTTGTTTTACAATTGTTATTCTTTATAATGGGTAGTGAAATGAGCAAAAGCGACGGCACAAATCAACTGTGCATGTTTATTAGCCGTGGTTAAAAGCAACTTTGTTGTCATCATCATCATCATCATGTGATCTCAGCCGTACTCGTTATGGTTGTTGTTATTGTTGTGCAAGGCGCAGAGAAGTGTGAATCAAACAAAGCGGCCGCATGTGACCATTTTGTGTGCAAGCCAGTGGACAAAGGTAATGAACTAAGCCAAAACGATTGTGAAGTGGAAAGACATTCAAGCGGAAGCGGACACTTAATTAAAAGTAGTTTATAGTACTTTAAGTAAGCACAGTTAAAGTACTTTAAAAATGTTCAATTTAAAAAAAAAATAGTAATAAAAAAAATAATAATAAATGAAATGCTCAAATTTCTAATTAACATTCACTGCTTTGTTTAATTTTCAGTTCTACAGTAGCGTCCATAATTAGTTTGCTTGTTTTGCAAAATTCTACTGCATACTTTCCGGCAACTGTTCGAAATTCGAGTGGCTGCACTCAAAAAAACGTTGCATACTTTTGTGCTGTGTGAAAGACAAACACAAACAAATCCCTTTCAATTCTTACTTTGCTGACAGCTGCTGCGTTTCGCATAAGCAAACACTGCAGCAAAATAAATGCAAATTGAAATTTGATAAAGAAAAAGAGCATACAAAACGCACTCAATGTAAAGAAAATAAACATGTGTCAAATGCATTGCATATATGCAAAAAAATATAGAGAAGTGACTGCTGCATTAGAACAATCTGCGTTGTTTCCCTCTCTCGTATCTTTGACCCGCTTCTCCCATTTCTGTCTGTTATCTTCACCAAATGCAAACAATGTTATCTATTCACTACATAAGAGAGTCGCCAAACGAAAGAGCCAAAGAGAGAGAGAGAGAGAGAGGCAACAAAAATAACACAGCTAGTGTAATCTCTTGCCGGCTATAACTTAATTTAAATATGCAGCTGTCATTGTTATTGTTGTTGTTGTTTTTATTTTCTATCTTTGCTCACTTTTTATCAACGAGCATTTGACAATCAAAGAGCATGTAAATAAAACAATACGAGAGAGAGAAAGAGCGTCAGAGTCTGAGTGGACGTGTCGACACTCAACGCTTGACCTCACCTTAGGCACACACACACTCTCACTTACACTCACACTCATGCACTCGGATGTGTAATTAGTAGCGCTGCTGTTGACAGTGGTGCCAACAACAAAAAAGACACAAGATAAAAGAAAAGCTTTTGGAAAATGTTTTCAACACTTTTTTCATTGCAGCAACATTTATCGATTTTGTGTGATGGATTAGCTACGTTTTAATAGGGGTCAGCTGCCTCTTTCAGTGGCAAACGAAATTAAATTTGCAACTTTTACGGCAAATTGAAAGGGGAAAAGGAAGGAGCAAGTGGCAGGGGGCAAGGGGCGGACAGGCAACGGTAGAATCCATCGCCTCATTTGCTATCAATCAATGGAGGCAGCTGGCAAATTTCAACAGCTGTTCCCGTCAAGCACTACAAATATTTATGACTTTCAATTAGACGTGTATGTGATTTTTACGCTTGCGAATTGCTCAAGCGTAGTCCACAATAAAAATCAAATATAATATATAAATGTTTTGCGATAGCTATTCAATTTGTCGATGGGTTTTTCATGGGGCTTTCACGTACGTCCATTTATTGACGTGATTTTTCCACACACAGCTCAAATTGCATTTGCAGACTTAGAGTCGGAAAAACAGTTTGAAGAACATTTCATGGACTGCACAATTTGTGATTTATTTATGTGTATTATTAGGCTTGACGTTTAGATTGCCCAAGATCACATGCTAGCATATTTAGAGATATTAAAAGTCAGTCGAAAAGTAAGGCAAAGTTTTTTGTTTTTTGGAAAAGAGCACTGAGAAATACTTTGAGAACAACTCGTGAGATTGTCGCACGCAAGCTGTCGTGACTTGGCACACGAATACAGCACACACACACACATACAGTCGCCTTTGGCAGTCATTATTAATAAATCTACTGGCGAACGTCACTTTGCCCTCCCTTGAGTCTAGAAGCTCACTAGATGTTGATTGCTTTATGTGGATGCGGATCAAAGAAACAAAAGCACATAAAGAAACGGCGCGTAAAGTGAATACACACAGAGAAGAGACAAAGAAGTGGAAGAGGAGACAGGAAAACAAGTGGGCGTGTCGTATCATTTTAACGGATTTGATCTCTGAACTTTGCCAAAAATAAAGTGTCGCAATTGTTGGCGATCTTTAAATAAAATATGCTGTTGTTGTTATGCATATAGGGGATTGCTTTAATCATTTTAATTGGACTAATCTAATCATCTAAAGAAAAACAAACAGCGCAAGAGAGCGAGCAGAGCGAGAGATCGAGAGAGAGAGAGAGAGAGAGAGAGAGAGAGAGAGAGAGAGAGAACGCTATAATAAAACATATCCCAGAATAGAAGTGACCACGTAACCATCTATAGAAGCACTACGAATACACTGCATTTCATTTTAATCTTTAATTCCATTCAAAAGTTATAAAAATGTTGTTCAAGTGGTTTTATACCGATTCCATTTCGATTCCATTTCGATGTGATTTTGCCAGCGGTCAAAGCGGTCAAATTTTGAAAAGAAAAACAAATTTATTGAAAAGAATTTTCAAACAACATTCAGCAAAAGCCAAGAACAACACCCAAAAGAAAAGGAAACTAAACAAATAAATTGACAGTAAATAAATGACATTAATAATAATCAGAAAAAGTTACAAATTGCAATCGCCCCCGCAATCGCAGCACCGAAATAGATGAAATCAATGAATGGCATAGCTGAAGGAATACGCTTTTAAAAACGCATAACAACTAAAAATAAAAATCAAAACCAAAACAAACCGAAATTGGCAAACTCACAAAAGAAACTGGTTTCGGCCAGTTACAGCAAAAGCATCTTCTTCAATGGATGCCTCTGCAAAAGCATTCGCACACTTTTCGCATATTTTTAGAGGGGGCACGTGCTCCACTGACGTAGCTGCTTCCTCAGAGAGAAGAGAGAGAAGAGAGGAAGAGAGAGAAAGAGACGTGGCATTGTTTCAGTTTCATTCCCATCATCTTTGCATTCATTTCTCTTCATCAAATTTATCGATTGACCAAACTGCGCGTGTGGCACTTATGATATACGTGTTCATTATTATACATATATATATATAGTATATATGACATGATCTGATTTGAAAAAGAATTCGAAAAGAATATTTGCAAAACGCAGAAAATATATTAAGAATAACAAACACTTATAAAATATACTTCTTAATCAAAATTTTTGAAGAGGTTCACCCGCAGTGAACATACGAAAAATTCCTAGTTTATTGGTGTTTTTTTTTTTTGTTCGCCTGTTGTTCAGAATGGAAAAGACAACAACAAATACGAGAATGTTGTTTCATCGGCCATATACCATACATAATACAACAACAAGTCTTTGGTTCTTTCGCGTCACAGGAGCAAAAACATTTTTGCTCTGTTTTGCGTAAGCAAAAATTTTACTTGGCAAAAACAAATAAATATCAAATGTTAAGCTCATAAAGATGATGTTGAACACATAAGTATATATCCTAGAGTACACATACTTATACATATAGATAGATATATGCATGAATGTTTATATATATATAATTGTTGTTATAGAAATGGCACGCGGCCATTGACAAGATATTTAACATATTTTTAGGTCATCCAAGCAGATTAGTTATAGAAATGAAGTGCCTTTAGATTAAATCTAATGGGAACAGTTAAACATTGAACAGAAATTCTAATATACGAGCACTATAAAGAATCAACTCTGCATTATAATAAAATATGTTCAAAGCAAAACAGAAATATTAAATTAAACATAAAATATGAATATAAATATCTCAGTCTGAAAAATTGTAGTAAATATCAAAGGAAAACTTTTATAGAATAGTTGTTGAATTTCAGTTCTTATTCGCATCTTATGATTACTAACTTATCGACAACAACTCATCTAAGCACCTTTCATCCTATCAATAAAAGAGCCTACTCTGCGTATGATTAATCAGTAATATTTGAGCAAAGATCATTTGAATATTAAGAAAAACTTTTATAGAATACTTGTTAAACTTCAGTTCTTTTTCGCATCTTATGATTACTAACTTATCGACAACAACTCATCTAAGCACTTTTCATCCTACTCTGCGTATGATTAATCAGTAATATTTGAGCAAAGATCATTTGAATGTTATGCGTCCCAGAGCGTTAACTTAAGATATATGGCCGACAGATATTATAAATAATATTAATCATATGTGATGATTAAATGCAGCAGCACGCAAAAAGCTTTTAAATATCTATCAACAAAAAAAAAAAAACTCGAGAGATACAAAAAATTCCAAACATAAAAAATCTACAAATACGCTGACTAATTGGTTTTCTCTACAATATACACTTTGCCTATGATAGATTTTAGAGTTCTATAAATAGAAGGACACGGGTTAAACCACTTTGGCAAGCAAAAGAAAGTTGAGTTGATAATTTTCCCCATTTTATGTGAAATTTTATCAGAACGCAAAAAGAAATTATATTAAGTTCAGTAAAAACGAACGAAAGATGAAAAAAAAACAACGAAAAGAAAAAGAAAATAAGGAGGAGAATGGCAGGAAAATTGCATTTATTTTTAAACAAATTAATTGGCCGCTCGCCAGCTGCCATAAAAACGTGAATCGTTATTGTTTGTGCTCAAGCAAACAATCAAGACAACAACAATAACAACAACAATAACAACAACAACAACTACAAGCAACAACAATTATAATGAAAAATTCTTTTGCATTATGTCAAAGCTGTTGTTGTATTCCATATACACATTATAGGAAAATTGCAATCGGATTTTCCCAAAAAGAATTTAGCGTGTGTCGCACACAGAAGAAAGAAAGAAAAATAAAAATGATAATTGTGCCAATAGGAATTTCTCGAATGAAGCCAAAAAAAAGATAGAAAGAAAAAATACTCGATGGCAGGTAACATCCGTAAGTGCAAGGCCTGTTTACAACATATACAGATACAGATACAGATACATATATGTATATATAGTATAGCGAATGAGAGAAACTAAATTCAAAATCAAAATCAAGGCCAATGCCGTCAGCGACTACGAGGAGCCTTCGCTAATGGATTGAATTGGCCAATCGGCTTCACAATTGCATTTCGAACCGAATTGCAATTGGCATTAATGCACATTGGCATTTTGACAAAATATGAGTGGGAGATATATGAAATCTATATGCAGATACCCATATCGACAGCTGACCAACCAAACAGAACCGAACAGAAGTCATACTAGAACGTTCGATTGAGCTGCTCAAATGTGGTGCAAATGTAAAATTTAATTGCCTTTGATGTGCCATGAAAATGAATTTGATTTTTCGCGTTTTTCCCTTTCATCAAATCTAAATTGATATCCTCAGATAATTTCCCATTTTTCACATTTACGTTCTCTGTTTTGCGATGTTTGTTTGTTCAAAAATATTTGGGTCAAATGGGGATTGTTGTATAATAACCTTCACTCTATCATTTCATATTTCTCTATTGATAAGCTTTGATTGCTGATTGCATGACAAAGCCAACTTCAAAGCGCTTAAATCCCTAATTGACGGACCTTTCCACAATATAAATGATAAATATACAATATGTATTGACTCAGCAAAGTGCATAAATATATATATTATACATATATTGAGTGTGTGTAAATGTAAATTGCAATTTGCATTTTGCAATACAAACACACGCAGAAGAAATCAACAAAATTTCATGGCTCAACGAAAATAAAAACGAATTGTATAAACAAAAGATCAACTGAGCGTAGCGCACAAAATAAAAACAAAAATTTTTAAAACGAAAACAAATATATTAAAAGGGTCAAATTATGTAATCAACAAAAATATATATAGAAACCAAAAGAGAGCCAAGTTAATAATCACAAAAGAGTTAAGAACCAGATACCTAAAAAAAACAGCTAAAGATTTGATGAGCACTCGTGACTGTTTCAACAAACATATAATTCAATTTTGATATCATTAATTCTATTGGAATGCTGTCAATTCTTAAAGAGTTGAGTGAATTTCAATATTCTACAGGGCAGCGCAGAGTCGATTTCAATTGATTTTTGTTGTTTCGATTACGAATTCGATTGAATAATGTTTTAATGTTTATGTTTACACAGGCTTGTTAGCATAATTTGACATGAAGCCTTCGAGCTATTTATTCATTTTTTGCTGTATTTATACCCTGGCTATGAACTGAAAGGGTAGAATGATCTATATCGAAGGAATAGAATTGTTCACACTGAAAAAAAAAACAGTTTCTACTATAAAATGAAGAACATTCGTCTTATAAATTGTGTTCCTAAAATAATAACGCTAAGAAGAAATTCTTAAAACTGACTACATTAATTTGAACAGACTCAATTTAAGAACAAAAATACTAAACTTAGGTTTAAAAAATTCTGTAATCCATCAAAATTCATATCAACATTTTAGTTCCGTATTTTCGTTAATAACTCAGCGAAGCATTCTTCATTGCAGTTGAAGAGAGGAGGGAATCGTGGGTTTAAATACTGCGCGAATCGATGACAAGTATTTCATAATTAAAATGATTAACATATATAACAGAATAATAATAATAATAACAACATAAATTAATTGTAAGAAAACAATGTTTTATTTTGTATCCTTTAATAAGATTTTCGGTATGAAAAATATACGATTTTTCTCCCTTATTGAAAAGAATGTGGTTCTTATATCAAATGTTGTTGGGATCAAGTTTTTGACGCACTTTTTGATAAAAATTCATATAGTTTACAGAGTATCTCTTCGTGCTCAACGCCTTGCGTGTTATAATAGCCCAAAAAAGAAACACACATATAAATTAAACAGTTTGATATGAGAAGCGAAAACAAAAATCAAGTGTACACCGAATCCAGTCGAAACGTTGCCTGAGTTTGGATTCGGTTTGGGGCCAGGCCAAATTGGCCGGTTCGGTAAGATTTTGTCGGTGTCTGAGTCGATGGCAATGTGGAAGCAGTTGGCCCAGCTCTCTGGCCATATTAGCCGTAATTATTACAAATGCCTATATTTAATTTATTTTTGCTATACGAAATTGTTTTGTGCGTTTTGCTTGCTGCTTGCTGTTCACTTTTCTCTTCAGCTGTTTATTGATTAATGTATTTTTGTCGGCAACACAAACAAATAATCATTCAAGCAATGCATAATTTAATATTTTACTCAAAATATTTATGGAACACGTGTTCCTACCCCGTTTTCTATACAAAAAAAAGTTCTGTTTATGCCCCCGAGTTCTTAATTTCTTGTGCAGAGTAGTTAAAGGTCGTATTATTATTTTGATTGCAAATGGAGCTCATTAGAATTTCGTACTCTTATTTATTTAACCAGAATTTATGCGCCTGCTGTTCCACGTTTTAAATTGTATTCATATATCATTTTTGTTTGTTCAATCTTCAAGAACTTTTGTTTATGCTAAACCAAGAAAATAGCATCGAACTTGCAAGCAAGAATTGTGTGTGTTTGACACTTAAAACTCAAAAATTGATTGTGCAATAAACTCACCAGTTTGCTTTGGCAGATTGTAGAAATCGAGTGTCTTGATCTCCGATGTTTCCACATGCGGAGCAAATCCCTCATACAGATCGCTCTCCTCCACAATGCCGCTCAATTTATCGGCCTGAGCCGATGTGTCCGCCCGATGATACGGCATCTTCTTCGCCAGTTTTACTCTCTGCTTAAAATCCGTGGTCTCCGCTTAATGTCTGTTGGAGCAATATCTATGCTCCGTTTAATCCTTAATGTAGTTTTTTCTTCTTTAGCTTTGCTATGCAAGACTTGGCAAATTTGATTGATTTGTGCGCAATTGATTAACAGGTATTTATTTGATTATATTTATTTAGTTATATGTTTTGTGACTAGATCAACTTGATTGTGGTTTGTTGTGGTTTGTGGCTTTGCTAATTTGTGATTTCTTCTCGCTTTGTGATTGTGGCCTATGGAGACAGAAACACTCCAATACGATGATGCCGCGCGGAATTCATTATAATGAACGATTTAGAACAAATACTGCGATAGCATAGTGCTGAACTTAATGAAGAGTCTGCAACGAAAGTGAAATGTGAAAAGTGAATTGTTAAATTTGTTTATTAACAAGTAGGAAAGCTTTAGTCGAGTGTGCTCGACTGTGAGATACCCGCAACCTATTTATTTATTTTATGGAATCAAATAAGTACGGTATTTATTTTAAAATATACCGAATCAATAAACCGCAAAAATACTATAAGTACAATACAGTGCAGTATTTATTTGAAATTATACCAAATCATTATACCGCAAATATACTAAAAATATATACTAAAGATCATATTTTGTATTTATAAACAATGCGGTATTTATTTTTTAATGTCAAATTAATATACCGCAAAAATACTAAAAACATAACACATTGCAGTATTTAAAAAAATATATACCGAATCAATATACCGCTAAAATACTAAAAATATACCAAAGATCATATTTTGTATTTATGTATTTTTAAATGTCAATCCGAAAATATACTAAGATGCAATTCAGAACAGTATTAATTTTAAAATATACCAAATTTATATACCACAAAAATACTAAAAAATATAACCGCGACTATGTTTGGTATATTGATAAAGTACAAACTTACAAAATATACCATAAAGTAACCTTAGTAGTAAAAAATAGACAGTATTTTCCGTACAAAAGTATTTCTTAATACTGTTGATCAGCTGTTGACGCTGCTCCAGAATATATATAATTTATATACATACATTCTCTGGCAGCAGGAAGTTATACTACCCTTCTTCCCTATGGGTAGCGGGTATACAAATTGCAGTGCTTTAAACAAGGAGAAGGCAACAGTGTGTAGCTCAATCAATTGCCATCGACTGTCAAACAAACTGATGTGATGTTGGTAAATAAACACTCAATATACTCGACTTTATAGCTGCGCATGTTATTCGAGATGTATCTTAAAGTCCTTGTCAGTCAGAGGCGCATCAAGAACTGAATTCGCCCACAAAATTGGTTCAATGACACGGGGCACTGTGAATACTGAACATTTCAATTCATTTGGGCCAACAACAAGAAGAACAACAACAACAGTTTGTAGACAAGGCGCCTTTCAACCATAAAATACACGACGACAACGCCGGCAATAAAAACTCAACTCAACCGAACAGAGAGTTAAATGTGCTTTATATAAATACGAGCAGCACACAAAACAAAAAAACGAAAAACGAAAAACATAAAATACTTAAAAGGCTCCCAAATGTCGCCCTCATCTTTTCTCAATTCTCACGAGGGTAAAATCTTTGCCCCACAACAATTCGACAGTAGCCGGTTCTGAGATTCTGCTGAGATGCTAAATTCTCAATCGGATTCGTTGAATTTGATTGCAATTACAATGTCGATGTCTAATTAATATGTGGCAAATCCGAAAGCGGCGCAATAAAAACACATAAAATATATGGATGCAAAAACAAATCATTATCACGCATATAAAAAAAGAAATATGTGCGAATGTATTTGAAATTTATAAAAGCAGCAAAAAATGTAGAAATATTTTTAGCATGACAAATTAAGTCTCTGAACTTAAGAAAGAAAAAATCTATTAAACAATACGATTTAGGAATTCAAATCAAACGAAATTGAATAAATATGAAGAAATATAATATTTATTATATTTTGTTTTCATTATATTTTTATTTATTAAACAGTAATGCTCAAAATTCGAACCAAACTAAAGAAATATGATTGGCTAACGTTACGTATACTTCATTTTACTATTTATAGAATTTGGTTTTAATTATATATTTATGAAATTAAATAGTGATATAAAAAATCTAACAAAATGAAATAAATATGTAAGTTTGGCTGCAGCTGCGGAACATTTTGATTTATTTAAAATAAAAATATATAATCTCAAATTATAGTTAAACGAAAATAATTAAATATGAATAGCCAATAATAATAATATTTATTAAAAAATCAAACAAAATTGTATAAATTTGATTGACTAATGGTGCGTATCATTAAATAAACATTATAAATTTATTTAATATTTCGAAAGCCGCTAGAGCTGTGTAGCATTAAAAAATATTTATTAAATTTTGTAATTTATTTTGATATTTATTTTATAAAAAGTATTACGTATATCATTATCACTAAATAATACTATTTATAGAATTTGGTATTCATTGTATATTTATGTAAAATTCAATAATCAAACGAAATGAAGTATAACATTAAACAATCATTTTTATTTAACCAAAAAAATATGATTGCATATCGGCTAATCAGCTTAATATCAGGTTTAATGAGGTCGACCATAAAATAAATTTCCATTAAATGAAACAACATTTAAATACAAGTAGCTGTGGCTGGCTAATGCAATATCTCAATTGAAAAACGCTCAAACACACACTCACATGGGGCGTATACTTAATATGCATCGGACTGAGACTAAATGACAACTATAATGCGCACACGCCTGGCTAAAATCCAAACCTCATATAGCAGTTAAATATTTAGCGTATCTCGATTCTGCATTCTTCCCTCCATCGCGCAAAATTTGTGCTTTGTGTTCGCTGCTTTTTGCCCGTCGAGTGCTTTCGTTTCATCGCCAGAGCCGCAATTCGAATGTTAAATAGGCAACCCTTGGCTGCCTCCCCCATTCAGCAGCAGCAAACTGTTGTCAGCTACTGTGAGTGAGTAAAAACAAAAGCAAAATGCGAAAATTGAATTGCAAATTTCAATTGATATTCTGCGCACGTATCAAAAAAACCAAAACGTACTAAAGCAACAACAACAACAACAGCTCGAGATCAGCTACAACAACAACTTCTTTCAATTTCATTCGACACTTTTAATGATTTCGCTTGTCAGCAACAACATTTTCAGTTGAAAAGAAGTAGAGTCGAGGAGGGGCGACGATCACATTGACGGAGACTAGACAGACTTCTCTGATAGATAGATAGATAGATAGATAGATAGATAGATCGTTGCGTTTGACTGACTTGACAGTGGTGTTAAATGCTTAGAATGTGAGAGACAGCTGCCTGAAAAGCGACGTGCAACTTATCAATTGAAATGGAAACTATATCACAATCCAAAAGCGTGAAGTAAATTGCAGTGTGAAAGGAATATTTGATAAGAATTTTACGGATTCTCCACTTCACAAATATTTGTATATATTTAAAAACTAGATGAGTAATTCTGTGGCGGAATTTGTGATAAACAACTTCAACTGAAAAAATAAGTAAAGAATATTCTTACAGCCTTGGATTAACACCATATTTAGAGCTAATATTAATATTAGAAACTTTTTCTGTTTAACGATAAAATAAATAAATGTAGTTGGCGTTTATTTTTTGTTTTTCGTTTGCAGAATAATAATTTCTAAATCATTCTTAGCTCAGATTAAAGTGGAAATCAAGAGCTACAAGATTCATTTTTACTTTTTTTGGTATTCGTTTTTTCACTGCAGTTAGAGAATCAGAGATATAGATTGATATATTTTCTATAACTTATTTATATAACACAAACTTAAGCATCATATAAGTTCTTTATTTAATCTTAAGCCACATTTTGTGGGGTGAAGCACATGAATTAATTTTTTGCTGATGATATCATAAGGGGAAATACAACTGTATGGTTATTCCCTCGTATATTATTGCTTTGCCCGATAAATCAACTCGTTGTGGCTGCTGTAATATTTAGCAAAAACAAAAAGGAAAAGGAAAGTAAAGTATCTTTTTGAAATGCCGCTAAATAGGCAAATGACATAATCATTGCATTGTAAATTACACTTTGGGGTTCTCTGTTTGTTGTTCTTAGTCTGACTTTGTTTGCACCTGACGGAAGTTAGGTCGTGGCCTCAATATCAATACTGATAAATAGACTCAACAGACAAACCGCATTCAAGTTTAATTGTTATACTGCACAGTAGGCTCATTAGTGTGGCTTTTTTTTTAGTATTATTATTATGTTGTTTTTGTGTCATCGTCATCGTCATAGGCGCATTTTGCATTTAAGTATCTCGTTTAGTTCGTTCAATTCATGTGCAAATTTCCAATGTATGTCAATATTATGCTAGATTCGCATTTCAAGGTGCCTCAACAACAAGTTCGAGAGAATATTTACAATGAGTAAGTATTAGATGTATAAAGTTATTAAACATTACGTTTTGTTGACTTTTGAGCAGGCAAAACAAACATATTCATATCGTTATCTGTACGTTGCAGCTAATTTAAGCTAATTAAATCAAATCAAATGAAATCAGTGCGCAAGCAAGCGCAAGTCAATTGAATTCAATTGGACAACAACGAAAAGCAAAAAAACAAACTAAATAAAAGCAGCAAAATTGTTGTTTTTACATCATTTGATTAGCCGCCCTCAAGAGAACACACACACAACAACACACACACACACATATAGTCGAACACACACACACACAACATGACACGGCTAATTAAAACGTTTATGCAAATCAGCTGACACGGGATGTCATGTCATGCATTGGAGGTCAGTCAGATCACATCTCTCTCCACCTCCCTCTCTCTCTCTCTCACTCTGTCTCTCTCTGACAGTTGCGCAGATTAAACATGGCGGCTGCCGTTGGCAAGTGTCAGTGTTTAAGCTCATAACTAACTAACCACAATATCGACAACTCAATTCTCAATTGCAAATATGCTACACAAATAATAAAAGGGGTATTTACTTATTTATTTTATGACATTCTTTTATACTTCATTTATGTTGAAAGTGTAGAATTTACTTATTATCTTTAGACAGATAAAAATAAAATAAGAACGAAACAAAAAGGAAACTAAACTTAGAATTGCAAAATTACAACTTTTTAAATTCTTAGTTATACGTTCAGAAAATATTTCAGATATTAAACTTAAAGAAAAGAGTTCATAGACACCTATAATAAGTTGATAGATTCTTAAGTGTCACCAAATGATATAAAATACAAATAATTTTCATAGTGTTGTATAATGTTATTATACAACAATTTATATTATTTTATTTGGTTTATATTATTTTATTTTATTCTATTTTATTTTAATTATATTATTTTATTTTATTCTACTTTATTTACATATGTTGAAAATTATAATTTTTTAGTACGCTTTATTATTTACATATGTTGAAAATTATAATTTTTTAGTACGCTTTTGTGTATATATTTTCAGATATTATAGGATATTAATGGTCGGAGCACCGACACCATATGTACAGGCTTCAAAAAGACAAGAAGTCAATAGATATAAGATGATGATAAGAAATAAAATAGATGATATAAGAAATAAAAAAAAAATCATAGGGTTTAAATGAATTTAAATTATTTTATTTTATCCTATTTTATTTATTGTACTTTACTTATGTTCACAGTAAAACTAGAATGGCCAAATAAGAGCTAAATACTAAATATAATATACGTTTTTTTAGTATGTTTAAAAAATTTCAATATTAAATATTTAAACTTCATAGTAAATAATAATAATAATATTCGTTTTTTTCGTGTTTTAATGATTTGTTATTTTCATATATTTCAATAGAGGTATTCTAATAATTTATTTTATTTATTAATTTTGATTTTATTTCATTTATTTACTTATTTTTTCATTTTCTTTATTTACTTTAATAATTTCTCTAGCTTATTGCATTAATTACAGCAATATTCAAAAGCTTTATACTAACTTTGGTTTAATTTAATTCTATTCATCAATGCTTTATTGAGTAAAATTAAAAATAATTGTAGTTTTCATACACTCATTTATTTATTTTTTACACTAGAGCGTAACTTGCAGTCACCCTTTGTTTCAGTTCACAGACAGCTGTCAAATATTTGCGCTAATCCGCAGCTCATTTGATGCAATCAATTGGCAAATTTGAAGCGCACACTTAACACACACATACATACATGTTAACACACGGCACGCTGACACAAGCTGAGTGCTATGAGAGTTGTGAGTTTGTTTGCACCCACGCGAGTGACGTAAGTGCAACATGGGCATGGAAATGGAAATTTTACTCTCGACTTGCAGTTGTCTAAACAATTTTTGCGTTACTTTGTGAATAGCAAAAAATAGTAAAGAAAAATTGAAACAAAAAAACTTTCCATTGTTTTTCATCAAATGTGATTAGACTGACGTTGCGTGGCAACAGCGAAAGCGAAGCGTCGGCTTCATTTAATATCTGAGTGCATCGACTGTTTGCACAGGACACACCCAATCTAATCTGAATCTAAACGGACAGCGTGAACTGAAGGCAACAAGAATAGAAAACAGATATAGTACATACATATCGAGTCTATTAACAACTTTTCTTGAAAAGAATATAAACAAAATTACAAGTTATAAATAATAATAAAAATTGTAAACATAATAAACAATATATAATAACCATAAAATTGTTGGGTTTCTATATAATCGATATTTTATTTAAAGCTTGCGGTCTTCACTTAAACAACAAATATTTAAAGGAATAACAAATAATAATTAGGAGCGCAGAATAAGAAAAGAAACACTAATACAATAATTAGTTCATTGCGAAGCATAAAGTTATGTTTATAAACAAGATCTATAACAAGATCTATAATATTAATATATAACATTCCTCTTGAAAACTTCCCTTCAGTTAATTAACAAGTTCTGTTTAAATACATTTAGTATACCCACTTTGTGAGTTCGTTGATAACTATCTCAAAAACATTCCTCAATTTTCAACTAATTACATTTTGCAGTGTTGCTTGTCATCGCTAAGCACCTTTCACCCCCAATTTTAATTATAGCCGAGTTGCCAACTAGGTCAGTCAACTGAACCGTCTATACGTTTTATGACTTTTAGACACACTTGAGCTAAATTTGCATACATTATATATACTAACCTAACCATGTGGCATAAGCAATGATGATGTTTGGGTAGGCTCTAGAGCCTAGAGAGTGTGCTAGAGGATTGTGTTGCTAAGAACCGAGAACCGAGAACTGAGAGCTAAGAACTGAGAACTGGGCCAAGTACCTGGCAGCTGTCACTTTTCACAACCTTCTTCGAACTCACAGTGCAGTGACTTGGGCCGATGGCCCCCAAAAGCATACCCACGACGTCTAGCTTACCGCCCCCCCGCCCAGGGACATTATAAAACAAGTAAAATGGAGAAATTGTGTCAATTTTTGCTTAGCAGTAAAAACGACAAGAAAAGCAAAAGGCAAAGCGAGCACAACAAAAAAAGGAATAGAAATTATGCCATCATATGCTTTAGTAAGCCCTTTAAGTACACACAAATACATATATACAAAATCTATATGTATGTGTGTGTGTGTGTGTGTAGGGTCGGTTACTCAATGTGGGCCAACAGCAAGCATATTGAGAGTGTCGCGGTCTTTGACGAGGGAGGTTTCTGAGTGAGAGAGAGAGAGAGAGGAGTGTAGAGCGTAGAGCGTAGAGCGTAGAGTGGGGGGTGTGGAGTGTGGGAGCGACAGCTGGAAAGGACACTTTACGTCAGCAACAGAGCAAATAGAATTACGTAGAGAGCGACGAGCTAGAGAGAGGGCAGCGAATTAGAGGGAGGCAGGCAGCAAGAGTGAGAGCGAGAGCAAGGTGGAGAACTGAAGCAGTTGTGGAGAGTGTGGAGAGTGTGTGTGTGGTGAGGTTGGGTAAATCAATGAATGAACTCACGCACACACTCACACACACACCAAGACAGCGACGCTTGTGCGAGCGAGATGGCTGACAAGTTACTGAATCAATTTATGCTAACATCTGTGCCGTGGTGAGAGGCAAAAGGGCAATCAAAGGACACGCACATGAGCGGCGCCAACGCCAAGGAAATCAACTTGTCAACTCGACAAGGACAGCGACACACCACCGACAATTAAAATAAAATCACCAAAATAAAGAAAAAAAAGTAAAGAAATGAAAATAAAAAAAGCCACTAAAAACCAGACACAGACCAGAGGCCACAAATCGAAAAGCGTCTGGCTTGACCTGATTTACAGAGCTACATAACTTTGCTCCCCCTCCCTTCCCCCATGCCATGCCCCTGGGATGTGGCGCCCCCTTGTCGCCAACTTGGCACACTTTTGTGGCAGACGCTGCGACGCTGTTAAAATGCCAAGGCACGCAAGGCTCTTTAGCTTTTTGCTGTTTAGTTTTTTGTTTTCTTTCATTTTTTTCTTTTGTTATTTTTGGCAACACAAAAGAAAAACCTGTATGCTGCACTTGCCACAACAACAATGCAGCGGTCATTGAACTGTAAAAACTGCAACTGCAGCAGCAGCAACAATGTTTTTTTTTCTTCTGCATTTCTGTATTTCATAATAATTGCATATAAGCGCATGCTAAGCTAAGCGATCGCTGGCTAGAAAAATGGAGGAAAAAAACTTAAATCACGTGCATTAGCCCAGGCACAGTTATTTTTACGGGCCTCGAAGCTTCTTCTAGCTGCTACAAAAAAAAAAAACGAGAAAAATTCACATAGCTTGGAAAAGCGATTGCCAGAAAGAAAAAAAAAAATAAAAGAGAAAAAATGTTGCATGTGGGAAAATGAAGAAATGAAGCGGCCAGTTTGCCAAACAAAGGCAGCGGCAACAACAGTGGCAACATTGAAGCGAGTTCGCTTCAGTTTGGTTTTGGTTGTGCCTCTGCCTCGGTCTCTACTTTTGCATTGTGTGTGGTTTGTTATGTAAGTTGCAGCCACACACTCACATATTTTTCTCGGCATTTTCTTTCTTTTTTCGCTACTATTTTCTTTACGTATTTTTCTGCTTGGCTTGGCAAAAAGTTTCATTTCGATTGTGGGCACAAAAATGCAGCGACAGCGTGTGCAGAGAATAATTCTTTTTCCCTTTCTCTCCCTCTCTCTCTCTCTCTCTCTCTCTCTGACATTCTCTCGGAAGGGCGAAAGCACATGAATCATCGCAATTGTTAAGTGTCAGCCAGAAATGTGTATGCTCTTGTTTTTGTTTTCCTCTCCAGCTACTTCACGTTTTCTCCTATTTTCTTTTTTTTTTAATTATTTGCGGTCAACATGGCGTATGAAGGAACCGCATAACAATTATCGTTACGCATACGTCATGTTGACACAGCGTTTTGTGCAACAATGCGATGAGTAGTTAACGATGCATGCTGAACCTTTTTTAAGCTTGCCTAATCGACAAAACAAAAAGTTAATCAACTCGATTTGTAATTAGAAACTTTAATAAAAATAAATTATGACCTAAATTTAGAGTGCTTCTTAGTATTATGTTCAATAAATATATGTGTTAGTTCTATTAAAAGTTTTAAAGTAGTCATCGATGATTTCCAGCAATAGACTTTTCGTAGAATTAGTCTTAAATTTTTTGCCATTTAAAATATGTATGAATTGTATCAAAATTTAATTTAATAGTGCTCAATGATTTCATTATTACATTTTGAGTTTTTTGTTATAGATTTAAATTATGTTTAATTATATTCTATTATATTTAAGTGAAGTTATATTATATTCCTTAGTAATAAATTTTTGAATGAGAGTCAAAGCTTTTTTTCAGATTTATGTGCGTTTAAAATAAAGTGTAAATTATATTAAAAGTTGTCGATGATTTAAAGTGTGAAGTGTTGAACGAAGTCTATATTGTTTCATAGAGATGTAAATTGAATTCAATGTTTTACAATAATCATTGAGTTTTCATGTATTAAATGTAAAAATAAATCTAGAATTTTTCATATACTCATAAGATTTAAAATTTTGATTAAAATTTGCAGAAACTTTTAATGTATCTAATACAATAGTAATCGTCGACTACATAATATTATTTTTATAGTAAAAACATAAATTGAAAGCATTTCTATTATTGACTTCTGTAGGTGCCATATGTTAATAATTCAATTAGCTACGGGCGTCTAATTGCAGGCTACTGGAATGAAGTTGTCGTCACTTGTCAATCAAATAAAAATGTACGTTGAGTGCACTCATTTTAAGGCCATTTGGGTAGGAATGGCCAAATGAAATGTTTATGTCGAGACTTTAGTGGCTATTGAGCTGCACTCAAATTACAACTAATTACAAACATTTACCGCATTTAATAGTCGCACATATGAGAGGCCCCATATGTCGCCACGCTGAGGAAACAAATGGTCCCGAAAATTATGATGATGATGATGGCCAACACACAAAAACGGCAAATAAATGTGAATGTGCCCAGACAGCAGTCAGAAAGTGAGAGAGAGAGGAAGAGAACTCAATGAGTGCTCTGAGTACAATATGATGTAAAGTGTAGCAGGCTGGCTGCTTGGGGTCTTCGTGTTCGTCTGGGGATCCCATCAAGGCCAGAGGCAAACAGCAGGGCGGCCTGTTGCAACTGTTTACACTTCGACATTGCAACACCGACAGAGAGACAGAGAGACCCAGACAGCTACAACAACCACAACAACCACAACAATATGACCAAACGTTCCGTTTCGTTTCGTTTGTTTAAATAAATGAACAGTCAGACAGGCAGACAGAGATCCATAAATGTCGATGTGGCGCAAAAACTTATAATTTACTCGCAAATGCACATTGAAATACATTTTGCAACTGCACACACACAGGCAGAGAGAGAGAGAGAGAGAACGCTGTCTATGCTACCTGTATGTGGCTATATATTTTTTAGTGTGCCATTGAAATTTATGACTGAGATGGGGATAATGATAATGAAATAAAATAAAGTAATTCTAAAAAGAATACAATAGAATTCACAATAGAATAAGAGCCGAATAATTCATTTTGTAACTGGCTAAAATATTGCACACACATAACTCTTATCCGCAGCATTGGATATGATTCGGATAGTATACAATATTGATTTGAAGCATTTGCCTGCAATATAGAATGCAGTTAAGTGTTATCCGATTGCTGAAATCGTCGCGGATAATACCGGATAATTATATAAAACCTCGTTTATTCTTTCATTATCTTAAATGAAAGTATAACTACTTAATATTAGAAATAAAAACAGTATTATAATACAGCCAATTATTAATAAGAATCCCTGATTAATAAATACATTACTATTATATTACATGCACATAGCCCTTATCCAGAAAGCTAAATTCGATTCGGATAACATACAATGAAGAATTTAAATATCCATCTAAAATATTGTATGCATTTATGTCTTATCCTATGACCGTAAGCATCACGGATAACAGCGGATAATAATATACAGCCTCTGTCTAGCCTTCATTTAAGATAAAAATTACTTTATTACATACAAAAGCATTTTGTTAAGCTTTTGTTTATAATGGCAATTCGAGCTGAAGTCGTTAGACCGTATAATAATGACACTCAATAACTTTAAACGATGTCGGATAACGCGTTTTCTAGCACTAAACACAACACCAAACATTTGTGATAATCTTAACAGCTTATCAGGCTTTCCCCCCGCCGATATCGCTGTTTATATATTATATAAACGTCAAGCATTTGTAGTATAAACGAAAATGAAGAATTGCTGCCCAGACTTGAAATTGTTGCTGGAAAAAGCGCGTCCGAGGTCAACAAATATGCAGAAAAGACGGGAGTATAGATTGATAAGATAGACTATGTACTACTAACTTATGTTCAAGTTGTCGTACTACAAGCGAGTGAGTTTGTAGCATGTAGTTGAGGTAGTTGTTAAAAGTCGACGCCGTTGGTTTGCACCCAAAAATACCAAATACCAAATACAAACTACAAAATGAGAAATACGCTGATAAGCAACACTTAGAGACTGGGTCTGTGGGTCTCATTTTGTTTTTGGCCACATTGATAAGCGATGTTAAATAACACCGGGAATGACTCTGTCACGAGTCAACGTCGTTGTCGCGTATTGTAGCGTATCAAACGCATAAACCAGCTGAGCGTTTGACTATTTTTAGTCTCCCAAAGTGGCTGACATTGATTGTAAATCTTGGCAATGGCAGCACTCAATGTAAATGCAAAAAACAAAAAGGGGGCGGGCCACTGACTGCGGAGACACTGCTGAGTCTGAGAGCAGACAAATGCAGGGCCATTACTTTGACGACGACAAGTCCACAAAGTTCATCATCAATCAGCAACAGTTGTCGATAGCTATTTTGCAATATTGTATTTTATACTTTTATACGCATTTTACTTTTCAATCGATTGAGAGAATTTTCGAGAGAGAGAGAGAGAGAGAGAGAGAGAAAACCGGTCCGATGTCATCATGATTTCATTTCGTATGTACTTAAGTCTGCCATATTTATATAAATATATTACGATTACGGCCAAATGCTGTGTGCGAATGTTGCCAAAATGTGTAAAAATTTGTGTTGTAGCAAGCAAAGGTAAGAGCAAATGTCTAGAGATGACAAAATGAAGATGACAGCAAAGATATTTGATTTGTAACTTGGATAGATCTGGAAACTAGTGAAAAACAACGCTCATCAATTTCAGATTTGTATATATTAAACCTCGCTTAAGTTAATTTTCTTTAAGCGATATCGCTGGGTCGTGTCACGCGGCCATCTCTAGGCCTGACTCAGCTGATACAAGTCTTACTTGTACAATTGTTCTACACTTGTTTTGGCATTCCAGCGAACTTCAATGATATTCGAGAGCACATCGAGAGCTCAGCTGAGCGCAAACTGAAACTCGCTGCACCATCACGTGCTTTTCAAGTATACCATATATATATATATGTATATATATATGCTACGGGTAGCCGACTTATCGCTCGCTCACTTTGAGTTTTGCGGCGAGCATTTATTTATTATTTTCATTTCGCTTTTGAGCTTTGTAAACAATGGAGGAGGCCTGTTTCCAAATATTTATTAGACAATACCATTTCAGGTTGAGCACGAGTTTCGTTTCGCCCAAAAGATTTTTGCAGTACTCGTAGTTTGTTAGTTTCATGTGGGGGGCGATGGCAAAAAAGAAAAATGAAAAAAAAATAAACTGAAAACTTTGTACACTGTCCACACACTGCTTAATACTGCTTCTGTATTGTGCGATCACGTTCACCAAGTGCTTTGGACGCATGCGTATTAAACCAAATAAAATATACACAACCGAACAACAAAAAAAAACTCGCTAATTTCACAAACACGCAAAAAGCAACGAAAAGATCATTGCACGATTTGCGTCATTAGCGCATGAAATGCAACAGTTCAAGCGAAGGATTTGCAGACTCTAAATATAGCAGTCAAACGACGGGGATACTGCAAATTATCCGTTGCAAGAACATACGATGGATAAAAATATAAGAGTAGCTTATTATGAAAATATAAAATAAAATATAGCAAAAAGTTAGTTATAAATATAATTCTATTTGATATGTGCAAATTTATTGTGATTCAAATAGTATATAACATTATTATATTATAAGTTTTATCCGTTTCTGGCTTATTATCCGTTGCAAAAGTAGCTTATTTTGGCTTAGGAAAATATAACTTAAATTTGGTAAAAATAGTATATGATATGCTTAGATTATTTGTTATTCGAATAGTAGTTAATATCCGTTATCCGTTTCAAGAAAATACGACGGATAAATATGAAATAACGAAAAAGTCTTTTGAATTGATATCCCCAGATTAATGATAATCGCTACGCATTGTAATATAAACGAAAATGCATATATACTAAGCTAATTTGTTTTCTTCATTAAAAGCCAATCCGGATAATTTTGACTGCTTACGAGCCCCGAAGAGTAGCTGCATAAGATGTATGGGAAAGTCTTTTGAATAGATTACTCCATATTAATGATATGAAATAAAATGCAGATCTTAGTAAATATCTTCTTCTATTCTTAAAAAAAACTTATCCGGATAATTTTGATTACTAAAGAACACAGTTTATTCTGCTTTGGATAAGAAGTGTAATTTCACAGCCATAAACCTTAGATGTAAAAATCTCCAGATCTTAGTATATCGTATTCTGTTCTTTAAAAAACTTATTCGGATAACTTTAATTTAGTAATTAAGACAGTAATTAGTAAGAAGACAGTTTATCCTGTTTTGGATAAGAAGTGTAATTTCAAAGCTATAAACCTTAGATGTAAAAATCTCCGTTTGAATAATTATTCATTTATATTCCATACAGTGAGAATGATTTTTCAGTCTATCCGCTTGCGTCACATCTGCCATAGAGTCTAGAGTCTACAGCAGACCTAACTCAACTCATTTACAAATGACAAACATTTTTGCACGTGCACAAATTCTAAAAATGCTCGACTAATTGTCGTGCTTGTTATTTTCGTTTTTGGTTTTGCTAATTAAAGAAACCAGAGCCAATTAATTAGTGCTCATATGTGACCATTGGCCGCACAAATGTGGACGTGACATTCACAATTGCCCCCTCAGAGATCCCCTCTGCCATAGTTAGC
The DNA here is from genome assembly GCF_023558435.1 of Drosophila sulfurigaster albostrigata. Lineage (NCBI taxonomy): Eukaryota > Metazoa > Arthropoda > Insecta > Diptera > Drosophilidae > Drosophila > Drosophila sulfurigaster. Next base: position 25,318,102 of record NC_084881.1, read on the forward strand.
GAATCGCAATTATAGAACGACAAACAAATTTTTAAATTCATGAACAGGCGTGCGAAAAAATAAAATAATAAAAAAAAATCCCTAAACTAACTGTCGCCCACGCAGCGATTCGCAGCGGACTCTCGACTCTCGACTGTCGACTGGGGCAAAATAATTTGACGAGCATAAATTGAATTAGCGCTGCGATGAAGAAGCAGCGCATAATCCACTGGGGATTTATTTATTGAAAGCGCGTCAAATTTGCAAAGATAACAAACAGAGATGGAGATGGAAGAGAGAAAGAGAGAGGGGAAAATATGATGGGCATGTGAAAACAAAGCAAGACTCAAGAATTTGCCAGGCAACGTAACTGGGCCTTCTCTTTATTCTTCTTCTTTGCTTGACAATGGTATGGTGTTCAATTCAATTAAGTATTGGCTTAGGGAGTTGAACCTGAATATTTCACAGAGGTCGAGAGAGTCAGAGAGACAGAGGGAACTTCTTTTGTACGTAATTCACTTTATTCAAATAATGTATAATATAATAAATGCTTGAATGCAAAATACAATGGGCAGAAACAAGTAAACTACGCGCCATTGTCATCAACTCGAGTCGACTCGACTGCCTGGTTTACCTCGACAGCGAGGGAGGAGGGGGCTCCAAAGGGGGAGCATTGGGGACCCACAGGCTGTGTTGCTTATGCTTTTGTGCCCCGAGGCCGGATGTTTTTATGGCGAGCAGAGCGAGCTCCTCTATGCGAATTGAACTTATCTCAATGAAGAGTGACAACGGCAAATGAGCGAACGTCTCGTTGATATCGTTTGCCTTAACTTAAGGCGGAAAAATGTCGCTACGGATAAAGCTGTGTGTGTACTTTAAAGCCTAACTGTAAGCGGCCCACTTGTCAGTAATAAACGAATGCTTATCCGAGGGTATTAAAGCGACACGGATAATGGCGGATAAGTGACAACAGGTCATGACATTCGCATCACAATCGTTTAAGTCAATTAGCCAAAAGCTTATCCCGACAAACATTGCCATAGCAACGACATCTCGCTGCTCAAGGCAACAACAACAACAACAACAAAAGTTATCGATGGGCAACAAGTTATCCGTGTTGATTAAGAGGCATTTAACCAAATCAAACAGCGGGTGCAATTACAACTTATTCAAGTTGTGGCGTATAACAAGCATAGCAGATATTTCCAGTTTATCCTGCAGATAAGCAATCGTAAATTAACCGTTTATCTGTCTATCGAATCACGCGTAACACAATTTGGAGGACGGTAATTGAATGAAATTGTAATAGACACCCAACAGAAACACAACAAAATGCGGCTGCTTGGCAACAAACCAGTAAACAGTAAATAGAAACCTAATCAGAATGCAGGCCATAAATTAACTGTTGATCCCCGGACTATCGAAAACAAGTCCCGATAAACTGCAAAAACAAACACAGTGACAAAATCAAGGTCATTGCATGAAGCATTTTTACACTAAACATATAAATATATATGTGTGTGTGTGTCCCCATTTAGTTATTAACTTTTTTATTCATTAACTGAGCACGGACCAGAAAACAACAACAACAATTGTCGACGAAGCCACCGTCAATGAAATTACTTGCACAAATTAATGCCGCACAATTTCCCGAGCCAGACAATTGATTGTCGAGCTTGTCGTGGTCACATATCGCTCTATATAGATCTATATATATATATATATACCCTCATATATAGTACATACCTATAGCTCAATATGCGAGTTACATATATTATTCTTTTTTAATTTTTTGTTATTTTCGGCTTTCTCTGTGTGCTGCAAATTGTGGGCGTATTTTTTTTTATTCATTCCTTTTTTTTCTGCTGCGTTATTATTCTGTTGCGTTATTAACACATTTGAGCCGCACACACGAATTGTACTTGATTTAATAATAAATTTGATTGGGATTTATGATCTTGTGTGTGGGAGGTGGGGCTTTTTTTTATAACTTATAACTTTAGTCTCAAAGCCCGCACATTCACGAAAATTGTGTAAAATTTATAGCTCGATGGGTTTTTGTGGTCAGAACTCGATTTATTGGTCACATGCAATAAAGCGATAATAATTTAGCAACTCTCAACGAAGTTGAAGCGTGAAGTTAAGCGTCAAATCCTGTTTTCTATAGTGCAGTTCGGATAAGTCTCCAATGTCATCTATATGTCAATTACTGCAGCATTTGACACCTACGGATAACGTTTTATTGGTTTAATGACATAATGGATAAGTGCGGATAATGTTCTGTTAATTCAATATATCACTGGGGCTATTTGGTAATGGCATAAAAAGCGAGCGAATATTATTTCTATTGCGACAAATCATTTCGGATAATTACGGATAATATTACAGCAAATGAATACAAATGCGAATTAATGTAAAGTATAGTTGAGTATGCATCACATTTTTACAGAGCAGATAAATGCATTTTTGTTTTTACAATTTAAACTATTTTTAAACAAAGGCAGATAAAGCGAGCTGCATTTGCATTGTAGGCGACAATATGGTAAATAATAGGCGCACGCTTTGTAGATAACAGCGGATAAATGCGAATGAACTTTAAATGAACTGAAATCCATTCGAAAAACGAATATCAACAGATGCCTACAACTCTGCTGAATACCAGATAAATGGGGATTACATTTAATGTACGACAAGAAAACCAATAATGTAACAATGTCGGATAATATTACTGTCGCATTGAATTGGAAGAAAGAAAAGAGCTCAGCGTGGATAACGCAAATGAGTGCTTAACGCCAATAAAATTCAATCTAAAATCAATCTGAATGTCGTTAAACAAAATTGAATTAGTCCATGCATTAAAGTGGCAATCAAAATAGAAGTCCAATCCAATCTCACAGATATTGCACAACATGTGACAAGAGAGTGAATTATTATCCAGTTGGTAAGCCAGCCAAAAAGAGATACAATATCCACCAACTACAGAAGTATTTATGCTTTGCAGCCAGGTCAAGCAAACGGAGGGTTGTGGGGGGCTGTCACCTATAAATAACGCACAGCTCAGCAATTTTAGACAACCGAAACACAACAACAAACAACAACGAAAACTCAAATAAAACTTATCGATTTTGTTGCTGCTTTTTTCTCTTTTTTTTTTGTGTGTGTGAAAGAAAAACAATCACCTGTCAGCTAGACGCAAAGTCCAACTGTGGGGTGAGTTTTTCATTGGGTTAGTTGGTCGTTTTGTTAAGTTGAAATTGAAATAGAAATAGAAACATGCACACACAGAACTATGGTAGATAACTAGCGACTAACAAAACACTAAAGTTGAATGAACCAAGCAAACTGACTGACTATACGATATGATAGACGTGCTTCGAGAACCCAAATCATACTGACTTCCACTTACTGACCCACGCGATTTGTCGTTCTGTCTCGATTGTGTGTCCTAAGCTAGAATTTTCATCATCGACACATCGATGATTCATAACAACACAGCATGAATCGAGTGAGTCGATCGACACAACACAAGTTTGTCGTCGCTCTTGTCTAGGCACGTACACAAATCATCAGCGGCATTTTGCGATATATGATCCGAGATTTAAGATTTCAGTTTGCGCTCTGTCGTCTTATTGAAATCGATTGATTTTTCCCCTCCTCGCAAATTCTCGTCAACATTTTTGTATACCCTCTACATAGGCGATGAAGATATCGAAGGTAGTTATGAAAATGTGAGCACAAGTTAAATGATGTTTTAAATTTCCAATGATTGAAATAAGGAATTCAGAAATGATTCATATATAATACAAATAAAAAGATACCGATGGTAGTTAAGAAAATGTGAGCAAAAGTTAAATGAAGATAAGATTGTTTAAATTTCCATAGATTGAAGGAAAGAATATAGGAAATATAGAAATATAAAACAAATTTCAAAATATTGAAGGTAGTTAAGAAAATGTGAGCACAATTTAGATGAAGGCAAATTTTCTAAAATTTTCATAGATTGAAATAAGGAAGACATGAATTATACATATTTAATATAAATTCCAGAAAAAAATGTAACTGAACGTAAATATATGGAAAATGGTAGTTATGAAAATGTGAACACAAGTTAGATGAAAACAAATTTTGTAAATTTCCATAGATTCGAATTAGGAATTAATCAGCAATTATACATATATAATAAAAATTCCAGGTATAATCGAAATGGAAAATTCGGAAATAATCTAACTCCAAGCATAGAAGAGAAGTATTACAAAATAATCATTTTATTATAAAATAGGAATTATAGTAATTTAAAAAATAATGAAAATCACTATTGTATCGATATTTAAATATAGTTGATATAATTGATTTTTTAAAAATGGATATAGAAAGATCAAATCTATTATTTACTATTGTTTATATAGCTAAATTTTAACTTAAATAATTACAGCGTATCTAAACTTCGACTACACCACACAAAGATTCTTTGCTAGGCTTAACTGTTTTTGATTCGCTTGGATTGGATCGGTAATAGCTATATTTTTGCAGTTGATTGCTTAGCCTCACGTACTTTTGAAAGCTTAAATGAATCGGACACAAGTTTTAAAAGTCGTTTTGCTGCGTTTTGGTCCATGTCACGTGAGTCGAATCGACCACCGCGCCCTGGCTTGGCTTGGCTTGGCTAAAAGGCGGATCCAGTTTGCCAGTTTGTTAGTTTCGGCCATCGATTTGAGCGAATGATCCAATGGCAATTTGTGACAGCTACCCAAACATAATTTGTCTATACGCATTTTGCGATAAAAATACGAAAACAAAAAATACTTTGCCTGTCTGCGAATTCAGCCAACTTTAAACTTTTTCTGTATTTTTTTTTCCTTTTTGGATTCCCTTGCTGCGAAACCTGTTAAGCAACTTAATTGGGTCGTTGGAGGAAGATAAGATAAGTGCAAGAGCTATTTGCCATAGAAATTGATTTTAGCCAAGTTTTGTTTTCATTTTTACGTTTTTTTGTTGTTCTGGGAAGCTCTGAGTTCAAGCAAGCTCAAAAATTAAGCTGTAAATTAAGCAATTACCTTGTTTATTGTTGCCCCTAAAGCACTCTGCTATGTGAAGCATGTGGATACAACAATTTGTGGAATTGTTTTTTTGTTTTGGGTATCCGAGAGGTGGACGAAGGTGGGGCAAATGTTTAGAGTGTAAACTTTACGTTTTCTACTGAATTTGTGGGTGGAATTCAACTTTTTATTACAGCCTTTTCTTCTAACGGCGAAAAAGTGTCTTAATTATAAAAAGTTCATATTTCAACCTATAACGATGACACGAACATAAATAGATAAACATCGTTTGAAATAATGACTTCATTGAAGTGAGTCATTATTTCAAACGATGTTTATCTATTTATGTTGTGTTACGCTCCTTTTCTTGTTATTTTTAATCAAAACTTAATTTAACATAATGATAACGAGAGATAACTGCGTTAGACACTTGAAACAATTAACTTATCTGTCGGAAAGTTTGATTAAAAAAATTAAAAAAAATACATATAATGAAGATTGAATTTCAGTGTAAAACTGTTGAAATTTCAATCTGATATTTTGCAATCGTTTTTTATTTCCACATTATGATACTAATTATAAATAAATCGGGTTAATAATGGAATAGATTATTTTTGCACTTATTTCGTCACTTCATGTGGCATTTTAAGTTTAAATAGATAATTCTAAAAATGTTTTACGGCACTTTTAAAGCCCATAAATCTAAAATCTTCCGTTTCACAGCTAATTTAAAAGTTTTTTCTGCAGTCATAAAACACATAACAAGTCAAAGATTTCGTTTCAAAGATCAAGAGAATTGTCGTAAATTGTGCAAGGTTTGAAATTTGCTTTTTTTCCTTTGACTATCTAATCAGAATCACAAAAAAAAAAAAAAAAAACGTATGTAGATTATGTGCGAACCGAAAATAATACGAAATCGGCTTGAAAATGAACTAACCAAACAAAAACAGCAAAAAAATTACCCAAAGTCATTGAAATTTATGGTTAAAATCGTACTGAGTCATCAGCACACTTTTTTTTAAGGCTCATTGAAGCTCAAGATTATTATAATATATTTAAAATACGGGAAAAACAGCTTTATAAAAGTGGTGAACTGAGTCATAGAAAAGGTCAGCGAGATGCAAATTCGGGAGATAGAGCGAGAAAGCATGAGATGCACTTACCTGATGGTGGCTGTGTCAGTTGTTGTTGTTATTGTTGTTGTTGCTGTGTTGTTTTCGTTATTTTCGTTGCGTTCTCGTCGTCTACTTCTTAGTCCACTTGGCTCTTCCTTTTTTTTCGTGTTTGCTGCAGTTTTCGTTTTGTTCTTATGCTGTTCACACTCGTTCTCTCTTGCTCTTTCGCACTCTTGCGCTGAGTGGCGTCTTGTTTTTTATTGTATTCTTTTGATTACGTTTTTTTTTTGTTTTGTTGTTTTTGCTGCTGCTTGCACACACGAGTTTTGTTTTGCTTGCGTCGTTCGGTTTACGTTTTCACTTTTACAGGTAAATTCTACATTCAAAGGAATCGGTTAAAAAGAGAGAATAACACGCACGATATTTGTTGTTGTTGTTGTTGTTCTGTTCTTATGCCCAGAACAGAATGCACAATTGTGGGGCGCGGGGGCTGTAGAATGAAACCTTTGCTTTTCAATTTTTTTTTCTTCCCTCACACATAAAGGTTTTGGTTTGAATCGAGCAACGTTGCGGCGACTACCTTGCGCTGCGAGCGTTAAAAATCAACTGAATTGTGACGTTATGGTCTGGCCAAACGACACTGAGGCGTGAGAGCGCTTTTGCTGATACCGTTACAGCACCCGATGGTAGAGATTCGTATGAGAGAGCCCATTGGCGAGAGCGCCAACGTTGCGCAAGTGTGTGTGTGTGTGCGTGTAGTGGGGAGCATTCGTAACGTCGCTCTCTTACTCTCTGTCGGTTTGGCTCTCTGGGACTGATTTAAAACGCGCTAAATGTAAATGTAATTATTTATTCTTTCTTTTTGCTTTGTACTAATGAATACCAATTACCCGGCTGATTAGCTGAGCTTATTAAATGCCCTTTAATAAGAAATACTAACGCGATTTTTATTGGAACTACAGCTGACTGCGATTGTTGTTGTTGTTGTTATCGCTTTAAATGCCAATTAAATGCCAAATATTTGCTGGCTGCACAAAACGCAGCGCACGCTCTTTACACGTGGTTCTTGTTGTATTGCAACTTCACGCAACACACACATTCCCATACATGCATACATATGCAAAGCATGCCCAAACACACACACGCCACAATGTCAACAACAACAACCACAGCGGAGAGTTGCGCTCAGCATTGCACTACTACTCTCTCTCACTCACTCTCCTTGCTCTTCGCTGCTATTGTTGTTGTTGTCGTTTGCTGATGGCCAGTCGAAAAAAAATAAATGTTCGTACAATAAATAATCGTATATTTTTATTGTTAGCGCCTGTCTGCATTTAGTTAGCACCTTTCTTTATAAATAATCTCCCTGCTGGACAGTCTTCGTCACTTAATACTTTTTAACGCTTTTTATTCGTGAAAATTGCCAAGGCAAACAATACATTTAATCGAGTTTTATATTTAGCACAATTTTTACGTATCATTGCAACGTATTTTCAATTATAACAACAACAACAAATATAGGGACGAACTATTCAACGTTTACAAGTGTGCGAAATGTTTGCATGTGTGGGCCAGGCCTCCACACGCACACCAATGTACAAAAAACTCACGCACACGCGCGAACATTAGAAAAGCGCGAGACAATTGGGATTTGGCCTAATTACTATCATCACTTAAACTGACAACGATAAACACAGTTATTATACACTCACACTTCACATATGTTTTTACACACTTCCTTATATATTTCACGTTTATTACAAGCCCATTTCTTACGAAAATAAATGAAATGCCAGTGTTGTGCCTAGTGTGCAGCGTGACCGCAGTTGAGTGCCAACATATACTAAATTACGTTCCAAAATATACCACCCCTTTAACAAGGGGATTTTTCAAAATTGCGTATGAAAATGCGCCACGCTTCATATTTTTGTGTTTTAAGTTTTTAGTGTTTTTTTTTTGTGATGCTACGATATCATGTTTTCTTAATATAAATACTTAAATAATTAAAAACGAAAATGAACGCATTTCTTATGCTTTCTTATTTTCGATTAAAAATTATAGTACAACATATATATTAAATGGATGCTCTAATCTCAATCTTTTAATTATATACCGACAAACCATTTATAAATGTTACATTTTTTTCTTTTTAATTTAATAGTTTTCAAAATTGTTGATAATATAAAAATTAATATATTAAGTGCTTTACTTTAAAACTGTACAGTTTTGTTAACCAAATCATCTGTTCTGCAAACTGCTCTGATGCTAACAGAGCTGCTTGTTAACATACTGTTAACAGAGTTCACCATACAAGCGTTTTGTGTACCCAAAAAGTGTACCATTTCTATCAATTATGTACTAAACAATAATATGCCATTTGAACCCTGAGATTATTATTATTAATAACAATTTATGAATAAAATTAAATATACCATAGAGGAACAGTTAAGAACTGCTATAAATTGTCCTAATTTCGTTTCTTTCCATTTCAGGTCATAATTAATTTATTGGATTGATCAATGAAATCATATTTCATTAATAAAAAATAATGTGCCTGTTAATTTTGTCAGAGGGGAAGTGTTGAGGGTCCGCTTTAGATGTTAACCAAGCTTGGGATTGAGTTTGTAATTTGATACTATGGCAACTTCCTTATAAAGGTTTTGTGAAACGTTTTCTAAAATGCGTTGATTTTTGGTATACAAATTTCAAAGCCCAAATAAGTCAATTATTATTATTATGTATTATCTACATATTATGCAAACATATGTAGATATATTGTCCATATATAGGTATATATAATATCTACTTTGCACTGACGTTTTAAGAAATAAATTTCGGTTTTTTAATTGTAGTTGTAATTTGAAATTTAATAATCTCTATTGTGAGTCTTAATCTCTGCACTTTGATATATACAAATTAGCAATTGAATTGTTGATAAATGCAATTTTTAATCTCAGGATTCAATTATCTGGTTGCACATCTCGTTGTTCTTCTGATTCAAGGCAAACGTGCGACCCGCCGATTTGTGTGTGAGAGTTGAACGCAAATGCTTGGCATAAGCTGGTTCCACATTTTGTAGATAAACGGAGCGGACATTGGAATAGCTATAAAGTTGAAAGAATATTCGATTAAAGAAGGAATGCAAAATTAAAATAGAAGTTTGACTAACGTTAAAAGCTGCTCTGGACGCTGCAGTTGCATGCAGAGCTTAATGCCGCTGTAAAAGTCCAGATCAGCTTGAAGACTGAGTTTTGGCTCGTGGGTGAGCGTGAAATCCTGCACCAGTTTGGCATAGGTGAAGCCCACAGCAATGTGACCCACAACAGCGCTGCCAGTGCTATAAAATAGTTAAAGAATTTATTAGCTTACAAGTTAAAACAGTTGTTGTTAATGTGCTGCACTCACTTTTGCTGTATCTCTGTTTGCGCATTGCGATTCCACAAACTGAAACCCACTTTGCCATTGAGATCCACGCTGCGTGCACCCAAAACACGCCAATGCAGAGTAGCGCCCGATGCCAGCACAATGTAATGCTCATGATCCTGGGCCAATGTTGTGGCCTGATAAGCTGGCGTCGAGTCCGAGGCGCTGCCACCCCAAACATGACCCATGAGCTCGGTTTGACCGTTGAAGAAGATGAGCGGACGCAGCTGAGCGCCCTGCACGCTAATCTCCATGCCCGCGGTGACAGTTTCTTCGCTCTGCAGCTCATCATCAGCCGGAATGCCATCATCCGCCGCCTCATCGCTATCGCCCACCAACGAACCCAAGCCAGCGGTGTAGATGCCCAGCTTAAAGCTGCTCGCTTGCTCGCGGCCAGCGTGCAACAAAAACTCAACCGATCCCCGCTTGAGGATGCCCTGATAAACCTCCTGGGTGCTGAGCAATGTCTCATTAAAAGCAGGCGACTGCGACAGCTGGCGAGTGAGCACAGTGGTGAGACCTGCAAAAGGGAAATAAACATGAATTCGGTATCTCAATTGAGTCATCTTAATACCTACCTCGCTGTCCCAGCACATTGTAGTTGTTCACATGCTCTCGCTGTGTCAATGCGGAGCGGAACATGCCCCGAAAACGTGGACAGATCTCGGCGAGCATGCGCAGTTTCTGCAGCACATAAGTCTTGAGCTCAAACTGACGATCATTGGAAGCGAGATAGTCAAGCAGTTGACCCAATTGCTCGGCACTCGGACGCATGGCCAGAAGCACATCCAAAGCCAAGGTGCGAGCGGAGCTATCGAAGCGTCGCTGGCGCTGATAGAAAATGCTCTCGAATAGCTGACGATGTGGCGTCGCAAAATTGGCAGCTGGGAAGGATTTGAGTGCCTGCAGAGCAGCCACAGTTATCTTGGCATCCTTTGATTCCGTTGCCTGTTTCAACAGCACATCGATAGTCAGCGGGTCACGCAGATTCTGCAACGCACGCACATACAAGCTGGCATCCTTAGAGCTCAGTCCATCGATAAGTAAATCCCTCAACTGCTGCAGCAGTGCATCATTCGCATCGAGGCCACTTTGACGCGTGAGCGTGGCCAGAGTTTGGAGCACACTATCGCGTAGTTTCGACTGCTTGGCTCCGCCAATCTTCTCCTGCTGCTGTAGCCAGCCGAATAAATGCTCGAGTATCGCCCGCTCCGGATGCGTGGCCACTGCCAAAGATTGCAGATACTTTTCCAGCAGCTCTAGCGATTGCTGCGATGTCTCGGCTCCTTTATAGAAATGTCCAAAGGTTGCATTGTGTGCGTCGTAGGTTTGCACAGCTCCCAGTAGATCCACCAGCTGTGTGGCCAACTTTCCATGCGTCTGCAGCAATTCCTCGAACTCCGGCTGCTTTGTGAGTCGAGCCAATGGCAACAGTTGAGCGTAGGCCAACGCTAGCGAGGATTTGCCCACGTCCTCCTCTTGTAGTTGCTCCGCGCTTTGCTCAAATTGCTCTAATAACTGTAAAAATAGAGTTGCCGATTAATCGATTGTCGATATATGTCAAATTTAACGGTAAACTAAGCGCAATCTAGGTAATTTTTTAATTTTATTGTTCAAACTTGTGATTTATAACGCTTAACTGACTATTACTAATCTTGATCTAGGCAATTATGGATTATTACAGTTTATCTAATTAGCGATCAAACGACTTAAGCAGAAATTATTACCCCTAGCCCAATTAGTTTCAATTCGTGTCGATTACTCATCATTTGTAATTAGCTGATTACTAATTAGTAATTTTGTATATATTTTCTTTTTATTAAGTACTAATAATAACCATTAGACAATTTCTGATATTTCAAAATAGTTATTATCTCTAGTTGAATATTATTTACATTTATTTTTATTCATGTCTGACTACTGCTCTTAAAATTTAATTTAAGTATTTACTCATAACTATTAAACCTTCTTTATACGTAATAAGGAATATCAATATTCAATATTACTTATTAACTTTATTATTCGTAATTACTATATCAATCTTAATTTAATGAGTTGTCTATTAATAAACTGATTAATATTTGTAAAAATCTACTATACTTAATTTTAAGTTGTACTCGATAGTTTTGAAAACTATCGAATGATCACTCACCGTTTGCTTCTTCAGTTCTCCAATAGCGCCATCTACATCAGCTTCCAACGGAAAAACGCGATACCATTCCAGCAGACTTTCCATGGCTGCTTCCAGTGTGGCATGTTCCAGTTGCTGCACCTGCTCCGCCCCTTCAGCCAGATGTTGCAGTCGCAGATTGCCGCGCACCAAACTGCCCACATCCGGTTTGGCAGCGAGTGTCAAACGATGCGTCTCCTTAGACTCGGCACGCAACAAAGCGCCATCTGCCGACAGTTCGTAGTCAACTTGTTCCTGGGAATTCTGTGAGACACCGAGCGCTTGCTCAGGATGATAACTGACACGCAGATCCCAGAGAGCACAATCCGTTTTATGCTTCTCCACACGAGTGGTGGATTTAAAGTTGTAACGCACGCGACAATGTCCAGAGACATCCAATTCAGTGTCGGCTTCGCCGCTGGAACGACGCAGCTGCAGCAGCGAGGCGACGCCGCGTTCCAGATTGAGCAGCGATTGATCGCGCGACGTGTGCGCTATCAACTGCTCCGGCTGCCCTTTGACCAGCGCTATGTAGAAAGGTCGATCGGGCAGAGACGTAATCGAACGCTTTGCTTTGCCCGGCGCTGCAACGTAATGCTTACTGTGGTGAATTTCCAGCAGTTGCGATTCATCCTGGCTCCAAACCGAATTCACCTTGAGCTGCGTTTCAAAATTGTAACTCACCTCTTCGGCTTTGGCTGCGGTGTTGAGTTTCTCTAAACTCACCGCGCTCTGCAGAACAAAGAGCTGTTGCGTGCGGGGGGGAATTAAAGAAGAAGCGCGTATCGCGACTGCAAAGAAAGAGAGCGAGAGGCAAATAGAGTACACGTCATTAGTAACTAGCAAGAATAGAAAACTTTCTCCACAATCTACGCTTTAAACATTGTGCGCCAAAAAAACAGTTCAAGAGTTTATCAACAAGTTGTGCGTCGACGTCGTCGTCGGCTGCGCTGCCGCTGACTGTTAAATCAGCTGGCATTAGCCATGCTTGTGTGTGTGTGTTTTTGTTCTTATTGGCATTCGTTTGGTTACTTTCCCGGTGTTACAACAAAACAACAAAGTTCGTTCAACTCACGCTTTCTACGCGTTTCGCATTTGTTATGCTTTAATATTTATGCACTTCTTCTTAACAATACTCGAATTACTCACCCAAGCAACTGCTTAGCAGTAACAGACTGCAAAACATTTTGCCGGCATTGTTTTTGTTGCTGCTATTGATGTTGCACGTCGTTTGCCGGTTTCGTTGCTGCATTTTTGTTCTCACTTTGGCACTTGCTCAATTAACACTAAGTAAGGAGTATTAACACATTGATTGATCGTTGGCTGATTACATTAATTATTACAAAGTCCCCCGCAGACCGTTGTTTCTCTCACGATGGCATTCACGACGACTTTTGAAGCGTGCGAACTCGGCGACAATCAAAACGCATATGTTGTCTGCATCTAAAAAGTTAGCATAGCCACTGTTAATAACACTATGAATTCCACAAGCTTAACAGCCCGCTCATATGTTATTAACAGCACTTCCCGAAATGACAAAATTTTGAAATCGCGCTCTCAGTATATTTATACCAAAATTACGTATATTTACAAAGCTATTAAATATATAGAAACTAAATTAGTATATTAAATACCATAATAATAATTGCCAAACTATTTCTTAAATTCAGCCATTGCTTGAGTAGTATCACTAATAATATAAGAAATACTTAGATGTCTCAACTCTTGAAGCAAAACGAAATTAACTTTGACTGTTGGTGGACCATGGTGGACCACTAAAGGATTCTCTAATATCATAAACATTAATTCTGGTGTATGCAACATTGCTCTAGACTTGATGGAATAAGGATTAAGTTGTTTGAGCCTGAAGTGTTGGACATTTTGTTCTCCAGCATAAGCGCAACCATATAGGAATTGCAACTGAAGTTCGTCTCAGTGGAGTTTCTCACAGAATGGGAGAAGTATACATTTTGAAACAGTGGAATACATATGGGATGATCGCCACTGCCATTAATCATCTACCCATAAAGAAATATGTAAATCTAATGACAAAGCTCTTTCCCAGACTGCGATACTGGAAGCTTGGACATCGAGACATTTGCATCACGCAGACTGGGAATTCAATTTAATAATTCCTTGCAGTTTCGTCACAACAGTGTTCCAGTCCTACTAAAATGCTAAAATGAGTTTCATTAATAATCACATGCATTCAGAATAAATAAGTTTTGTAATATTGCGGTTAAAAATACTATTTTCAATTAATATAATAATCTTGCACACTTCAAAATATACCAAAACGGTCACACTGATTAGATAGTAATGTTGCGAACGTTATGATCGAAATCTATCGATATCGATAACATCTTATCTCAATTGCATCAGATGTTTCATTTGCATTTAAAAGATTGAATTTATAAATTAAACATACAGCAATGTTGGACAAACTCAACGACGATTGTTGGTTTGAGATAATCAAGTACTTAGACCTATACGACAAATTCGCGCTCTATGAAGCCACCAAAGGCTTTTCAAATCGTGTGAACTCAAATGTGATATATTCCTGGAAACATCAACTCAACTTTACACTTGACAACTATATGTATGGGAAAATGGAAGAGATGCCTGAATTGTTAGACATATTTATATCCAGCATTAAGGACACAGTGCAGAAATTAATATTCCAAAATGTCACAGTTGAGTTTCTCAAACTCTGGCAAAAATACACATTTCCCAGCATGAAAACACTGAAGTACACATTGGATGTGTGCGATTATAATAGGAATGATAATGAAGCCATCAAAATAATGGCCACTATCTTTCCTGGACTGCATAGTGTGAAGCCTCATGGTGGTGTCGATTCCGGCATGGTGCCCCAATGGACGCAATTGCGTAAACTGGACTTAAGTGAATGGTTGTCAGATTATATACCGGCATATGGCAATTTATTTATACTCAGGTATCCGCTACTAGAAGAGTTGATTGTGCGTCAAGTTAGTAATTTTACAAATTTTTATCATGAAGTTATGACCATGTCCAAGCTGCACACACTTACCATTCAATTGACTGATGATTACTATTTAAATAAATTTCTAGAGAAGCGCGGCAATGACATACATACTATTGTCTTTAACAATTGCATCGGAAAATACAAGATGAACACGTTGCACAAACTGAGGAACTTGCGACACTTGACATTGCAGGAAGAACATCATTTCACTAGCGAAGATCTATGCAAACTGATTATGGATTTAAATCAGCTGGAACAAATCGATTTGATTTACTGTGAAATATGGCCTAGTGAAGAGGAATTGTGGCAAACTGTTGCCAGTTGCCCATCTCTAAAGATTCTGAATATACTTGGCTCATATATGGATTCTGATGATTTTTTCGATTCGAACCGACATTTCATGGAAGATACACTGAATAAGCGTTCTCAGCCTTTAACAATACACATCTATTGCGATGCACCGGCTAAGCAAGTGAGTAGAGAATAACTCGAATCTTTTTCTTATTAGTATTCATTTGAATTGTCTTTGTAGATTTGTGATTACTTTAAGCATCCACAACTGAAGCTCTCTTTTGAGCCTTTAAGTATGGACTTCCTCGATGATGAATTCGCCCAAATGCGACTCAATCCGCTGCTGACTACGTAAAACTCAATTACTTTTTTAAAACTACTTTGCTTTATGTGTTGAAGCTTTTGTGATATTGTGTGCCATTTTTTATTCACATAATAAATAAGGGGTTTACGAACAATATTGTCCTTTCACAATTTTATAAAGAGAAGTATTTTCGGAAATTTCTTTAAATTTTAAGACCTTCAGTCATTATTTTAAAGTATGTCAATATAATTGGATTATACTCACTATTATTCTTTTGGATTAATTTGATTAATTAATTAATTTGATGTTTCAGTATAAACAGTTAAGCATTAGTGTGTGAGGGGCATGCGGGATTTAATGAGTTTTAAAATTGAAAAGTCGGGAATTTCTAAAACGACGAGCAACTTGTTTCCATCCCTAGTATTGCTTATCAACAAATATCAGCTGATATTGGTCGATAAATTCCACCAGAAAGCTATCGATTTCAATAACCTCTTACCTTAATTTCATCAGACGTTGTATTCGCATTTTTACAGTTAAATTCATAAATTAAACATATAACGAGAATGGAAACCATTAATGACGATTGCTGGTTGGAAATAATCAACTATCTGAATCTAGAAGATCAGTTAGCGCTCTATAAAGCCACCAAAGGCTTTTCAAATCGCGTCAGCTCAAATGTGATATATTCCTGGAAACATCAACTCAACTTCACCCTTGATGAACACGCATATGAGAAGTTTGAAGAGATGCCTGAGATGCTGGATGTATTTCTGTCCAACATTAATGACACAATGCAGGGATTGGAATTTCAATGGGTCACACTGAAGTTTCTCTATCGATGGAAGAACTACACGTTTCCCAACATGAAAACACTAGAGTACACAGTGGATGACTGCGATATCGATTGTGATAGTGAAGTGATAGGAATAATGACAGAACTCTTTCCTGGGCTACATAGTTTGAAATCCGATGGAACTTTCTATTGCGGCGCTCTGCCGAAATGGACGCAGTTGCGTAAACTGGACTTGAGCGAATGGTCACCAGATTATAATACCTATCGCAGCGATTCTCCTGAAGAGATTGCCAAGTGCATGCTTATGGAGGAGTTGCTTTTACCCGATGGTATTTGGGACTTTAATTTGCATCATGACCTTATGACGATGCCCAAACTTCACACACTTACCATAGAACTGAAAATTGATTTCATTTTAGCTGAGATGCTAGAAAAGCGTGGCAAGGACGTCCATACGATCGTCTTTAATGATTGTATCTGGGAATTCAGCATACCCACGTTGCAAAAACTCAGAAATTTGCGTCAATTGACATTGCTGGACAATGATGGTTTCACCAGTGAAGAACTACGGGAACTAATTGTGGATTTAAAGCAGCTGGAACAAATCGATTTGGTTGACTTTCAGATCTGGTCAAGTGAAACAGAATTGTGGCAAACAGTGGCCTGCTGTCCATCGCTAAAGATTCTCAACATATCTGGCATGCAGCTATACGAGAATTTCTTTGAGTTTGGCAGAAGTGTCATGGAGAAGACTTTGAACAATCGTTCCCATGATTTAACATTGCATTGCCACAACACAGGTGAAAACGAGAACCTTGTAAGTGATTTTTAAATAAAGTATTATTTTATATTAATTGATTTCCCCTCTGCAGATCCGACAGTACTTTAAGCATCCACGACTGAAGCTCTCTTTTGAGCCCTTGAAGCTTTATGACGTTGATACTGAAATGCTACAAATGCATCTCAATCCGTTGCTGCCACCCTAAAAGTTAAATATGTGATACTTTTTGAAAGTATTTTTTGCAAACTATTGTGATATGCTGTGCTACTTTTTTAGTAATCGCATAATAAATGTAATATTGTTAAAAATAATTGTAATATATACAACAGAAATGTATATGTTACAGAATTCTAAATGCAGCAAAATGAATTATAACATATTGAACTTATGTTTTCCTTGAAGTAGTTAATTGAACATAGCACGATCTCGTTCACCAAATTCTAGGACCATTTATAATTTGGAATTTAATTGCTGAATTTGATTCTAGGAACATATAATGCTTGAGTACAGCTATAAAGCATTATTTTATATATGTACGATTATTGGTGTCTTAGGGGCGAAGTGCGATAATTTATGAGTTTTATAAATTGAAAACATATTCACAGTATAAATGTGTTAATATATGTCAGTAATTATGTATATTAACTATTATAAAAATGAGTCATACGTATGTGAAGCCCCTAAATAGAAACGTCGAGAAATTTAAAATCAACAAGCAATGCGTCTTCAGCCCTGGTATGGCTTATCAACTGCTACAGCTGATGGCAACTCGTCGTTATTCCGCAATTTTAAACAGTTTAATTCACAAATTTAATGTACAACAATGTTGGAAACACTCAACAACGATTGCTGGTTGGAAATAAACAAATATTTAAGCCTAGATGACCAAATCGCACTGTATGAAGCATTTAAAGGCATTTCAAATAACTTGATGTATGATGTGGCCTTTGCCTGGGAACATCAACGCTGCTTTTCACTTGATCCTGATTGCTATGAGAAGTTTGAAGAGATGCCTGAATTGTTGGACATATTTTTGTCCAGCATTAGAGCCACACAGGAAATGCAATTGCACTGGGTCACACTGGAGTTCCTCAGACTTTGGGAGAACTACACATTTCCCAGCATGAAAACGCTGGAGTACACATTGGATGAGGATTGGGCAAATGTTTCTAATGCCGACGCCGATGAAGCTCTAACAATTATGTCAAAAATATTTCCTGGACTACAGAGTGTGAAACCGTATGGTGGATTCGAATGCAGCACTCTGGTGAAATTCACGCAGTTGCGTCAACTAGATTTGAGCGATTGGACAATGGATTATCTGCCATATCATTGTCCCGAAGAGTTAGCCACGTGTCCGTTGATAGAAAAGTTAATAATTCCGATTTTTTTGTATTTCCCTGAAGTGTATGAAGGGCTCATGGCGTTGCCCAAGATGCACACAGTTTCCTTTTACCTGAATGGTCAAGATGACATTTTAGCTGCAATGCTGGAGAAGCGAGGCAATGACGTACAAAAAATGACCTTTAACCATTGCATCTGGAAGTTCAGTGTGCCCACGTTTCACAAATTGAGGAACTTGCGCCAATTGACATTGCTAAACGAAAACCGTCTTAAGCCCGACAAACTACTCAAAGTGATTGCGAATTTGAAACAGTTGGAGCAACTTGATCTCATCAATTACCAAATGATATTGTGTGAAGCAGCGCTGTGGCAAACTGTTGACTGTTGCCCATCGCTAAGGATCCTGAATATATCATACATGTATTTCAAAGAGGATTTTTTCAATGGTAATCGATGTGTCATGGAGAAGGCATTGAGCAATCGCTCTCGGGACTTAAGATTGAATTGCCACAACACAGGTGAAAACGAGAAGCTGGTGAGTGAAGTGGAGTAGATTGTTATAAGTATTTATTAATTTATTCTTGTAGATCCATCAGCTCTTCAAGCATCCACGATTGAAGCTCTCTTTTGTGCCTTTAAAACCGCATGACGTCGATAAGAGCATGATACAAATGCATTTCAAGCCAAATATGTGATAACTTTTAAGTCTTTTGTATCGACTGTTGAAACATTTGTGATAAGATGTGCAATTTTTTAAATCGCATAATAAATGCAGCAAAAGGAAAAAAAAATGAATTAGAATATATAGAATATATTCATACATGAACATAAATTACATGATATCATTCACTAAGTTTTACGACTATGTATTTCCACTACTCAAGTCTTCTTTATTATGACTTTGAATTTAATGGCTACATTTGGTGCACGAGCAAATCTATTGAGCATTATTTTATATATGATTTACCTTGTTGGTGCCAAAACTAACTAAAAGCGTAGTTAGTTGTGATAAAATCTCTCAGTAATTTGGGAAATTCAAATTAAACACGCATAGCTCGTCAACTCGCCTCCAACCCTGGTATTGAGTATCATAAACGAACAGCTGATGGCAATCGATAAATTCCATCAGAAAGCTATCGATTTCTATAGCAGTTTAATTTCATCAGCCGCTCTATTGACATTTTTGACAGTTAACAGTTAAATTTATATATTTAATGTGCTAAAATGTTGGAAAAACTCAACAACGATTGCTGGTTGGAAATAATCAAATATTTAAGCCTAAAAGACCAAATCGCGCTGTATGAAGCATTTAAAGGCATTTCAAGTAACTTTATGTATCATGTGGTCTTTGCCTGGGAACATCAACGCTGCTTTTCGCTTGATCCTGATTGCTATGCGAAGTTTAAAGAGATGCCTGAATTGTTGGACATATTTTTGTCCAGCATTAAAGCCACACAGGAAATGCAATTTCACTGGGTCACACTGGAGTTCCTTAAACTCTGGGAAAACTACACATTTCCCAGCATAAAAAGGCTGGAGTACACATTGGATGAGGATCTGTCAAATATTAATGAGGGTGACGCCGATGAAGCTCTAACAATTATGACAAAAATATTTCCTGGATTACAGAGTGTGTTACCGACTGGTGATTTCGATTGCAGCACTTTGGTGAAATTGACGCAGTTGCGTAAACTAGATTTGAGCGAATGGACGCCGTTTTGTAGACCCTATCATTGTATCGATGAGTTAACCAAGTGTCCTTTGATAGAAGAGTTAAGACTAAAATATTATGAACATTTTACTGATAGTTATGAAGCTCTCATGGCGATGCCCAAGATGCATACAGTTTCCTTTTACATGTATTACCCAAATGACATTTTAGCTTCAATCCTAAGCAAACGTTTATTAGATGTCCATAAGATAACCTTTAGCCATTGTATCTATATGTTCAGAATGCCTAATTTGCATAAATTGAAGAACTTACTCCAATTGACATTGCTGTACGAAATCAGTTTTCCTTGCGAAAAACTAATCGAGATGATTGCGAATTTTAAAGAGCTGGAGCAATTGGATCTCATCTGTTGTGAAATGATGTTGAATGAGGCAGAGCTGTGGCAAACTGTTGACTGCTGCCCATCGCTAAGGATCCTGAATATATATAACATGCATTTGAAAGAGGATTTTTTCGATGGTAATCGATGTGTCATGGAGAAGACATTGAGCAATCGCTCTCAAGATTTAACATTGAATTGCGACACCACACGTGAAATTGAGATGCTGGTGAGTGAAGTGGAAATTGTGTCCAATTGTTATAGATATTTATTCATTTATTCTTGCAGATGCGCCAGCTCTTCAAGCATCCACGATTGAAGCTCTCTTTTGTGCCTTTACCGCATGAACTCGATGGTGGCAGGATAAAAGTGCATTTTGAGCCTTTGCTGCCATCATAAGAGTCAAATATATATGTGACAACTTTTTAAGACTTTTGTTTCGACTGTTGAAACATTTGTGAATAATAAATAACAAAGGAAACAAAAATTAATTAGAATATATTGTCCATACTTGGCCACAAATTATACGATCTCGTTCACTAAGGCCTATTGAGCATTAGTTCGTTGGTGCCTAAACTAACTGATATTAAGATCACATCTGTTAATTTCTATGGCCGCTTAATTATATATCAAATATCGAATAATGTTGAACAATTACTTTAAGGATTTAACATTGCATTGGCACAATTGGAAGCTGGTGAGTGAAGTGGAAATTGTGTTTAATCGTTATAGGTATTTATTCATTAATTCTTGCAGATCCGCCAGCTCCACGATTGAAGCTATCTTTTGAGCCTCTAAAAACGCATAACGCTGATAAGTATATGATACTAATGCATCTCAATTCTTAACTGGGAGAGACTTTTTGTTTCGACTGTTGAAACATTTGTGATATGCTTTACAATTTTTTTTAAATTGCATTACAATTGATGCGTTGTTGAAATTTTATATACATACATAGTTACATAGACAACATCCAGTTTGTTTTCTTTGGAGTAATTAAACTTTATTCATACATTAAACATAAACTATTCGATCTCTTTCACTAAGTTCTACGGCCATTTCCAGTGCTCTAATCAATTCATGTTATAGTTGCTTATTATCATTTTGAATTTAATTGCTGAATTTGATAATCGCTACATTTGATGCTTGAGTATAACTATGCAAAATTGTTGTAATATACAAAAATTTCTATTGTAGACAATTTGATAGATAGTTTTTCATTTTTGTGTAATAGTTTGTTTTTTTTGTTTATTGTCACTAAAACGAACTTAAAGAATGCTGCTCCGACTAACTTTATACAAAGTCCTACTGAATATATTTCATAGAAATACAAATGTCATTTCTTTTTCATTTCTCGCCGAGCTTATTTAATTGAATTCACACGCACGCACACACACGCATTCACTCACTCACACTCACTCGCTCACTCACTGTAAGGCTACGCTGCTTGGCTGGGCAAGTCTTTGTCTTTGTTTTTTTTGTTTTTGTGGTTTTTTGTTGGCTTATCTATGACAATAGCAGAACATCTTGAGAGCCGAATCATTGATGCAGTAGCTCTGGCTGCCATACAAATTGATGCGACTGATGGTCCCAGTGAGAGCACTCGCATAGCCCGACATACGCACCGTGGACTCAAAGACACCCAGGCCGGGCTTCGTCTGCAGTCGGAGCGTAATGTCCACGGCATAATCGGTGCGCAGTTCCTTGAGCATCTTGCGATGCGGGGCCGCAATGAACGCCTGCAGTATGGAGTTCAGATAGAGGGTGCGGCATTGCGAATGCGCCACCAGACGATCGTTGATCATACGCACCAAATACCGTGCCGCACGTTGCACCCGGCCATCGTTTGTGGGCAACTCTTCACGCTGGTGGCACGTGCACCAATGTGCCGCAATGCCCGCCTGTTCGCAGTTCCTTTCCGCCGGCACCGGCAGGAACAAACTGATGCCCCTGGGCAGGGTGCTGTCGATGTCGTGCAGATCGTCGGCCTGACGCTGCAGCTGATCCGGTTGCAGTTGCCGCATGTCGAGCAACTGCAGCAGCGTGGCATGCAGATCAAAGTGGGTCGTCAGTCGCTTGGCATTCAGCTCCAGATTGGCCACCGCTTGCGGATAGCGTTGCTTCAGCCACGCCGGATACAGAGCAATCAACAGTGGCTGACGCTCCTCCATCATGCCCTGATACGTCTTGCGAAACGAACCCCAACGCATCCCATGATCGGACATCAGCAGCACAAGGGTGCGATTGAGGATGCCCGTCTCCTGCAGCAGCTGCAAATTGTGCATCAACTGGCCGTCCAGCAGCGTGGGCGAGTTGAAGTAATCGTGCGTTAGGGAGACGGACCAAAAGAACGAGAAGAACAATTGACGTTGCATGTGCGGCATCAGCTTGCGCATGTATTCCATGAGGACGTCGGCAGTGCGTCGTCCACCCATACAGAGGTTCACATTGAGATCCTTGCGATAGGCGATGCGTTTCTCCATCTCCAGCACGACGGGACGCAAATAGTAATCTGTGGGCGTCCGACGAAATCCGCTGCGACAGAAATTAAACAATCCCAACATGGCCACGTCCTCGGCAAAGATCGTCTTGTAGCCGGCCTGCTTGTAGCGCTTCCAGATGAACGAGCAGGCATCGTAACCGGGCGTTGCCATGGGCGCCACACACGAAATGTTCAGTTCCTGATCGTCGAGGCCGCTGAGCAGTGGCACCAGATTGGGAAACGTGTTGTCGCCCACCTTGTTGAAGCCCCAGAATTCCACATGCGACAGATTCTGTCGTATGTAGGCCGCAGTGCGTCGCATCTGACGTTGAAAATTCAAATGCGATACGCTATCGATGCCCAGCACCATGACGGACAAATGATCGGACGTCTCGTTGCCACCGCCGAAGTGGGTAACCTTCTTTCTCTTGGACACCTTGTCGGGTTTATTCACCGCAAAGAAATGAATATCGACGTAGACAACTTGTCCCGCTGCATCGACGCATTCCACAACCACAAACTCCACATCCTTGGGCAATTGTACGCTGTCCTTCAGCTCAAACGGCACCGACTTCAGGTACTCATTTGATGTATCGGTTTTGCGCTGCAGTTCCGAGTACTTGCAACTGAGATTGGCCAGATCCGTAATGTTGTAGAGCTGCAGCTGTTCGCTGGCATTCAGATTGAGCAGCAGCTGGCCGGGCACCGCATCGTTAGTCCGTGTCAGGGGCTTGATGCACTTGTACGCCTTCGGATTGAACATGAACTGGGCAATGTTGTCGTCGAGTACCTCGAAGTACGGCATCCGACAGCCGGGCGTGTCGATGAAATACGCCTGAGTCATGTTGTATTCATCGTCGATGCGTGCTATGAAATCCAAGCGATCGCGTAGACGGAGCAGCTTTGTCCTCAGATTGTAGTCGACAAAGAGATAGGAGAAGACGCACACGCAGAATATCACAATAACGATCTTCTTGAATTGGCCGCGATTCTTTGTCATGTTGTAGTAGCGATAGTAATGCTGCAGATCCCGTTTCGTCATGTATTTCGGATCCAGCAGATATTTGCTTCTGTAATAAAGTGTGCACAAGATTGAATGTTCAGAAAATTTATTAGACTAGCTCAAAACCAAAAATTTTTATGCGCAACGCTTGCTGGGATTTTTAAAGTTCTAACTCATCTATTATACAACTATCGACCTATAATTTTGCAAGCAGCAATTTATTGAGGAGTTTTTAAGCTAGACATTATATAAATTGGTTTATTTTTGGTAAAACTTTAACTCTACTGTAAACACTTTAGTTGCAAGCGAAGCCACAAGAAAAGTTGTGGTGCTTAACTTACAAATCCAAAAATTGTTAACTTTAGATGCTCATTATACTAAAACATGAAATGACTTTGTATTAATATTAATCCTCTAAGCGGTATCTGGTAAGGTTTAATAAAAACTTTAAAATTGAACTTCTTTAAAGCAAAAAGAAACCAACCTTCAAACCTTCTACACTATACATAGTAATCAAAATGTCTCGCATTAATTGTACGTCATAAACTTCGACAATTGATTTATGATAAAATATAATTAGTTTATAATTTATCAAAATCATATAAGCTTCTGCCCATCTCTTGACTCCGTCTAGGTTCATTGTCTTTAGGCATCGTGTCCAACAAGCTGTCTACAGCAGATGACAATTTTTTGTGCTGACTACATCATTAATTAAGGCAACAAACAATATAATGGACAGCAGGCAGCACCTCAGACTCAACAAGGAGGTGCACTCAGATCGCCGCAGTTGCCTCTCCGCACTTCTCTCTGCCACGCCAGACAAGCCAGAGGAACTCAGAAGCGTTCTTTTATGAGCACAAGGACGTGACGTTGTCAATGTTTTCACATTTTTCCTTTTGCTTTACTTTTGTTGTTGCTGTTGCTATTTTGTATTTTGTTTTGTGGAAAACAAGAGTCGTTGGCTGCTGCTGCTTCTGCTGCTGACTCATGCATATGCAACAAGCTCGAAAGTATGCAATGCAAATTTATCACCCGGAATGAGAGTAGAGCGACGAAGACTTTTCGCTCGACTTTCTCGACAGCAGAAGACAGACAGCACAAAGTTTTCTGGATACAGTAAGTAAGGCGAAAAGAAACTCGTATGACAAGAATTCTTGCCTTATAGACCACATACATTTACGCTATCAATACGCGAGAGTATAAATAGTTGGCTGCCTAGAAGTATGCTGTGAAAAATGCAAACCGTCTGGCCGCAGGGCGCAAAGAGGAACGTGATAGCCGGTAATGTGCAAGGTTTTCCAATAAAAAGCTACGAAGCGCAGATGCACAATATAAATACATATGTAACAAGCGCCAAGGCGCTGTTGTTTTTCCTATTTCGCTCACGGTCCTTGTTTTCATTATTTAGCAGACTGCAAGTTTGGGGCCACTTTACTACTGTAAATTATTAAGCAGCATGCGGCAGAACCTTCTCATTGTTAAACATATAAATTGAATATGTATTTCATTCCAATCTTAACTGCAAACTTAGCATTAACAAGCTAGCTATTTAGTTGATTTATTAACCCGCCTAAAAGTATGCAACACAAATTTCTGGCATTCAATTTGCATGACATTCCTCAAGGGCTATTCCCTATTAGTAAACAGCCTAAAAGTAGGCAATGAAAAATGGAAATGGTCAACATTGACAACAGTCAACGCTGACATCATTCTTCGAATGCCTGCATGCTCAATCGACAACAGATTAACTGAACTGAAAGAGTAAAGGGAATGGGAAATCCATTTTCGGACTGAGCGTATTTATTTCTTTTGTTTGGGTTGCAATTGCTTCAATTGATGCTTCAAATTGCATTCTGCCAGAGTAAACACTGACGAAATTCAACGCTCAACGCTCAACGTGTAAATGGCATTCGAGTTGGTCCTTACAGCAAACAAGCCAACTGCAGGTAAGCAGCATAGAGACGGAACGAGCCCGAAAGAGAGATAGAGAGAGAGAGTGGAAGAGGGAGAGCGAGAGGTAAGGTTGGGGACTTTGTGTACTTACTCATAGCTCATGTCGCCGTACTTTCGCTTATCCTTCGTGGTGTAGTAGGCACGCATTTTAGCACCCTTTCAATTGCAACTAAATCCTTAGAATTATCTCAGTTAAGTCCTTGACATTTTGTCGTATGCTTTTCTTGTTATTGTTGTTGTTGCTGCTGCTGGTATTTGCATCACACACTTTAATTGTTTGTGTGCCACATTTTGTGGCAGCAACTGCAATACGTGCACTTTCAATCAAACATTTTCCACACAACTGGGCTTTCCCCCCACTTTTTTATGTTTTTTTGTGTCCAGTCCACTGAATCGCGACACGAGTTTCCTAATGCTACGGAATTTTGTTACCTGGAGCAGCTGCAGTCGCCTCTGCTGCCAGCCCACCAAACACTGGATGCTGTGCGGGCTCTGGACGCCAAAGTAACCAACTCTCTCTCTCTCTCTCTCTATGTGTCTCTCAGTCTCGCTTTTGCTCTCTGTGTTTTGAAGTGTTTCTGGGCAGCGGATTCGGCGCAATAGCTTTTGTTTGACAGCTGCCAGGGATGCTGTGCACAATGCTACACTGAACATATTTTAAGGGTTAGTTAGCAAGGAATACAGGTTTTCCCTTTTAAGGATGGAAGTTCTTTTAAATTCAGTAGCTTAAAATAAGAGTTTAATTAATGAATTTAAATAAATATCAGAAAAAATATCATTTTAAGAACTTAAAGCTGTTTTAAATTTAAATAAATATCAATAAAATATAATTTGATAATATTACAAAATTAATAATAATTCTTAAATATATACCAATTTTTGAATATCACAGGTCAAAATTATTAATATTATTTAAATGTTATATTAAATGTAAATAAATTTAATTTTAATTTTAATTATTTTCAACTGTTATTTAATATTAATTTGATTATTTTTATAACCAAAAAATATATGTTTCCGGTATGGCAATACATTAACATATAAATAATCATTTAATCATTATTCAGCGGAGTTCACAATAATATTTGATAAATTTAATTCATAGTTACATATATATTTATATATTATATTTCCTGTATGTCAACATAATTCTTAAATAAGCATTTTTTCGAATTGATGATATTTGAATATTGTATTTAATTTAAATAAATCTTATTTTTAGTTTAATTACTTTGAAATTATATTTAATTTTAATTTAATTATTTTTAGTACCAACAATTTAATAAATTTTCTGTATTACTATATAACAATTTTAAATAATTTGTAAACAAGTTTTTTTTCAAAGCCAGTTTTTTTGTATTTAAATTGTAGTAAAGAAATATTACCTAAAGCTTATTCTGAATAAATATAAATATTTTAAATACATTGAAATAAAAAACAAATAATGGCCAAAAATTTGAGGTAGCTCAAAAAGCATTCACGAATTTTGCTAATTAATTCCTTACGCATAGGAAAATTCCTTAATATAATAATGACAGAAAACGTAGCATACTTATTCGGGCAAAGCATTTAACTGCGTTGAATTATGTGAATATGCCATTTTTTTGTGTATCGTTTAACACTTGTTGCCTTTTATTGTGGCTTGTCGAATGTTGCTAATGTTTAGTTTATGGCTGATTGCGATTGGCATTTGCATGTTGCTGTGTTAATTGCGAAACGTGTTTGCGATTTGTGTGTTTGGAGTTGGAGTTAATGGGGTCAAGAAACGCATCGAGATGGAGTGTGTGTTTTTATGGGCAATGAACTCGATTCAAAGCCTACCCGCTGAGCCGCTCAAAGTAAGAGCGAATTACTATTCAATTTAGTGGAGTTTGCAACTGAAGTTTAGCTTAAAGTCTCGCATGTTAAATGGACAATATTTTTAGCCATTGATGAAGGTATTTTTAAGCAGCGCTTGGCTTGGCATTCAACACAGTGTAAGAAAGGCTTAAGACGGCATGCAAATCCTTTGGCTGCGTCACACAGGCCAAAAGAAAAGGACATCGGACATCCTGTGGCGCGTTGCCTTGCCTTGGGTCAGTCGAGGCTACTTTTGCTCATTAGGACGCAAAAAAAAAAAAAAACGAAGAAAAAAACGCAGTTGCCAAAGATGAAAGCACACGCTGCATTACACACATGTCTACGAGTGTGTGTGTGTGTGTGTGTGTGTGTGTGTGAGTGGGTGTGCATGTGTGTGTGTTAATAACTTTGCTGCAGGCAAACATGGATTTTTATGTTCAATAATTACAACAACATAGCGGCAGCAGAGCGAGAGCAAATCGAAGCAGCGTCGCAGTAAATCACATCGCCAGGCAAAAGAGCATTTCACTGTTGTTGCTCTTCCCCCCGGTCTGGGCTTTTCATCAAGTGGACTCCGCTCCGAACCGGCGATTAACAAGCGTTTGTAATGTTTCATTATTGTAAAAAAATAAGCAAAAAAATAGCGATGGAGTCTTCTCCGTTCTTGGCTATAAAAGCGAGCAACGCATTAAGCCAACGCTTCAGTTGAAATTTCAAAGTGTGTTCGAAACCAGCAGTGATTGTGAGACTAACTAACTAACTAACTAATTAGTTGGCCACCAACAACCCGATCTCAGTTCCATCAAACACACACACGCTCAACAACAGATCATGCTGCAGCAACGTTCGCGTCGCCTGCGTTCGCGTCAGCAGCTGGAGCGAAGCAGCTGCCGTCAGGTGAACTATTTGCCGGGCTTATTGATTGTGCTGTTGGTGTTGCTGCAGAATTTCGAGCTGCACATGTGCCGGCAATTGATGCGACGCAGCGACCCAGCACCGACCGTCGATGACAACAACTCCTTGCTCAAGGACACGGACACGGACACGGCGTCGAGGAGGAGTGGTCGAGAGGAGCAGCGTCGCAGCGTAGAGAACGTTGGTCAGCCCGAGGAAATATTCAGTGCGCCGCCCAACGATGCCACTGACATGAGCTATGATGAGTATCCGGTGAGTGATGACTCCCCACTGGGGCAGGTGTCCATCGGGGGGGAGCGAGGAGGGGAACGGAACGGAACGGAACGCTGCGTGGGCAGGCAGCATGGTCAAACCCAAAAATTCGTCTCATCTTACGCACTAAATTTGTAATTGTATATTTTGCATTTGATTGCTTGCCCTGCAGGTGAATTCCCTTCACTTCTCCCTCCTCCTCTCTATTTCCCTCTCTTTCTCTCTCTCTCACTGTCTCTCTTCTCTTCACTTTGATATCTACTAAAGTGTCCAGACCCAAGCACTTCCCACTCCCTGCTGACGTCACACGCTTCGAATTAATGTTGGCTTTACTTTTGAGCAAATGTCATGTGGGCGTCTTTTCAATTGCGCATACGCCACATTGCACAAACTACGTATACACTAGCCAATCATTTGGCTGTAATTGTTACAATAAACATTTGTATATTTCGCATTTCCAACATTTTATTTCGACCTCCAATTAATTGAGACTTTTTGTAAATTGATCCTTTTTTACATTGCTTTTTTATCTGCTTTGCATTTTTGAAATAGTTTTGAATTACATTTGCTTTGTATTGTCCGTTTTATTTAGTTTCTATTTCATTTTTTCATCTATTTCATTTTCTAAGTTTATTTGAATCTTTATTTGAATATCATATTTGGAATGTTATTTGTATATTATTATTAGAATTCCAAAAAGTTAGCTACATTATTTGATTTATATGTGTTTAATTCAATCAGAATTTTATTTGGAGAAATTTTGGATTTCTAAAGTTTCCGATTTAAATTCTTTGTTTTTGTGTATTTATATTTGGTTTCTTTATGTTTTAATTTATTGTTTAATTTAATAATCTTTTTCCTCCTTAAGTTGTGGATTCAAAATCTTTGTTTTGATAACTAGTTTTCAATTGTTCTATTTTTGTTCAGAACCCATTTCATCTTATTTTAATCGTATTAATATAACATTATGTATACGCATAATATAACTTTTCTGTTTGACATTGCATTACAAATTAATTAAGTATTCGCATAGTAATAACTTGTACGATTGAGACGAATATATTATATAATCTACTGAAAATTAAATTCGACTTCCATTTACTTCTATAAAAATACAAAAGTATACCAAAAACTATATTTGAAGTATCGATTTCCTAAACGTTTTCATTAGAGTACAAATTTTTAAAAATTATTTAACTTCTCTTATACTAATTTTCTTAGATGGTTGTGCCGAAGCGAGCTGCTTTATTGCTGGATCGTTTAATGGTGGCCCTGCATCATGCGCTGGAGAACGAAAGGGAAGGACATCGCATTGGCGAATTCTATGCCAACAAAAATCTGATGCAATTGGAGCCGAATGAATACAAGAGCGGCGCAGAGAAGCTGCAGCCCAGCGAGGAAGGTAAAACAATCGACGATAACTTTTGACAAACGAAAAGCATTTAATTTGGAACATTTTCTATAAAACTCTCGGACAATAAAGGAAACAATATGCCATCGAATAGCCACAGCTTTCATATGTACAGCGACGATGATCCGGATGTGCCGGATTATGATTTCAAAGATTTGAATCAAATCAATCGGGCAACGGGCGAAACAGTAAGTTGGATATTGAAACCTAAATTTGCAATTTAAGCAACGATCAATTAGCATGGGGCAAATGGTGTAAGAAAATTTCAGTTAATGGCAAAGAGCTTTCAGAGAAGAGCCGGCGGCATTGGCGTTGGCGTTGGTGTTGGTCTTGGCAAGGATGGTCACGGAATTGTGGGCATGGCGATGCCCAGTTCAACGCCCGCTGGAGCTGCCGTTGGAGCTGGAGCGGGAGCGGGAGCGGGAGTGGGAGCAGGAGCTGGTGGCAGGCGAGTCCATCACGTTGGATCGAATGGAGGTGGTCGCATGTATTGGCGCTGCTATTTCAATGCCGTCAGCTGTTTTTTAAGTCCAAAATCTATCTAAAAATAACAAACTAATTTCGACTCCAGGCTCTCGGCTCCAGCCACAACAACAAAATGAAAACGGAAAAGAAAAATGAAAAACGAAAAACCAAATAATAATAATAAAGAAAAACACTTTACGTTTCCTTGGCCTGCTATGAAAGTTGTTCGCGTAATTAACTGAAATCATCTGTAAACATAAAATTGTCAACTCGAAAAAAAAGAAAAGATAAAGAAACACTCTTGTTTAGCTTTTAAGTGTCAAACTGTAAACTGTATTTGAATTTCTTGTATTATGTGTAAACTCCACACACTAACAACCAAACAAAAACACACAAACACTCACATTTATTTATCTGTGTAGCTGCGTAATAAATAAACTAGAAGTCTACCTTTTTACAGCCCCACTCTACCATCCATAAATCTAAAGCACATACATATATAGTATATGCGAATATTATAGTCTATATCATTGCGATCGTAAATGAACTGGGATTTGCTGCCGAGCAACGAGTTTGTTTAATTCGCACTGCCTAATATTGATTGGCATTGCCATAATGCTTTCGTTTATTTCGTTGTTGCTTTTTTTTTTGTTTATCAATGAATTAAACTCTCACCTGTTGCTGCTGTTGTTTTTGCCAGGCGGAAGTACAACTTATATGGATTCGCACTTAGCTCCGCTGACAGTTTTATATTTATATTCGCATTTTACCTTTGGCATTTTCCATTTGATTTATGCCAAAATTGAATATGCCACAATTTGGATTATGTTTTGGGTAATGAAATAAGTAAGTATATCAATACAATTATAGGCATTTTTACAGATCTCAAAGATAAACAATAGCGACACTTGAAATTTTGAATTTTTTTTTTTAGAATTCAAATTTTTATCATTTTTTTTTTATATATTATGGCAGTCCAAGACTGAAGTTAGCAAGCGTTGAAAGATGATCTTACTATCATACATAGAAAAAGAAGAATTGAAAAAATTGAAAAGAAATTGCATAAATTAAATAAGTTTCGATCATTTTCTATGTGATTAGCATTTATATTTATATATTATGATAGACAAAGATTGAAATTTCAAAGAATTCAATGTTATTGGCAAACCCAATAATTAGATTATTTATTTATTCAAATAATTAGATGAAATGAAGACCATGAAAAATTTAAAATAAATTGCAGAAATTGAAAAACTTTCAACAAAATAGTATCTAATTAAATTATTTATTTCTGGACAACAAAAGTCTTCAATTTGGGTAATTCTCTGGCTAAAAATGTCGAGTTGAAACTTAAACCATTTGAAAAATAAGTAAAGAATATTCTTCAATTTTTAAACGGAAGATTAGATTATTTAATCAAATTTGTTTTCTTTATTACGATGAAATATATATTTTGGTTTTTGCAATTATTTTTTAACATAGAAATAATTCTAAAATAATCCTTAATTAAAGTGCTCATTGAGGGTTTTATTAATTTTTATAAAAAATTTTGGTATAGGCAATAATAACTATAGTATTTATGAAGACTGAATTTTATTAAAAGCAGATAAAAAGTTATGTAGGAAATATTTTGCTTTCGCTGACAATCTGGTATATTTTGCAGTCTATGGGATATTTTGTATGAAGTAGTATATAAATGTACCAAATATATATATTTTTTAGAAATTTTGTGGTATGTGATTTGGTATGTTTTAAGATGATAATAACGCACTTTTTGGTTTTCAAAATTTATAGCGGGTATCTTAAAGTCGAGCACACTCGGCTGTAGCTTTCTTACTTGTTTCACTTCAAAGAGTGTCTATTAATGAAGTATGAACCTTTAGAAATATTAAATGCTCTCTAAATTATATATTGATTGGCAAAAAAACCTATGAATATCTCAGAACTATTAAAGGACTATAAATCTTTCATAAAATCATTTTATTTTCGACTTTAAATAGTTGAGAAAGCAGCAACTAAATTACTATGCACAAAGGTGCCAAGCATCAAGCGTATTTTAACCTCAGGTTAACTCAACTTATTGATGGATGCAAAAGTTGCAGTCGAAGAGCAAAGACAAAGTTTTTTGCAGGCAATGCATATCATTATGACGACGCATCAAGTCGATTGAGTTGATCATATTGCGCGTGCAACGCACGTAATTGACTTTATGGCCAACTTGAATTGCCTCTTTGGCAACTAACTGACTGACTGACGAGTTTTATTGGCCAATATGGAAAATTAATGATGCTTGCATTACAGATTTATGTGCGTTTTGTTAATTGATGTTCGAAAATAATCAACGCGTTCGCTTATCGATTCG
Source organism: Drosophila sulfurigaster albostrigata (assembly GCF_023558435.1). NCBI lineage: Eukaryota > Metazoa > Arthropoda > Insecta > Diptera > Drosophilidae > Drosophila > Drosophila sulfurigaster. The sequence goes on from NC_084881.1 coordinate 25,351,081, forward strand.
ATTCGAGTTGAGTTGAGTTGAGTTGAAGTAAAGTCGCTGCTCGTAAATCAAAGTTTTGGCCGTGGTGAGGTCATCAGCGAGCGCCCCACAAAGTATGCAACAAGTTTTGCTAATCAACAGGTGACTTTGCTACTCACCACACACACATACACGCACACATATACATGGAGAGTGCCTCGGTTATCGTGCTGTGCGTGTGGTGAATAATGAAGCTCTTAAGCCGCACGTTGCTCATACGCAGCGTTGACAACGACAGCACGACAACAAGTGTTGCAGGCGGGGAAAGCTGGAGATTGCATCAACATCAACATGTAGCTACTACAACACTCCTAAGCCAAGTTAACGTTTCCTCTTCCCTTCCCCCCTTTGTTCGTTCGCTTCCTGCTGCCGGCAAATCTGCTGCTTCTGCCTCTGCTGTCGTCGTCGTCGTCGACATCGTCGCTGCTGTCGTTGCTGTCGCTGCTATCGTCGTCGTTGCCTGTTTGCTGTTTTGTATATAAAGCCGAGCGTTTGGCATAGCCAACATCGAGTTAACAATTTCACTTCTTGGCGTTCACATCGAGCAACATCGAGCAAACCAAAGCAA